>NW_028279654.1:0-75253 GCF_059751315.1 Micrasema longulum
TATTTAATTATACCTCGCCGAATTTATATGTTTTTCCTGTGTAAAATATAAAATTGAGCACACATTTTTAAAGTCGTATAGCTCGTCCGTCGTAACAGGACGCGAGGAAACCATTAGAGTTGCCGAAATGTCAACAAACAAAATTTCAAAATCTCTCTTATCGCAAATAAGACATCTTTAAAAAATACGTTACTAATTTAAAAGGCGTTGCCGCTAAGGTGAAAATAATTAAAAATGATAAACGCAGTTCGAAGGGGCCGCTGCAATATTGTGCATATTTTAATGACGTATAATTAAATAGACACGTCACTCGTGCGAAGAAAACGGCATTTCGATTCGTGGGTAATTGCCTTCCGTACCTTTATTCTTTAACGGACTTTCACCATGATCAGACGTGATGCCACGCAGAAATACGCCGTCGTGTGTGATGAAAAATGCTTTATTTTCAATGCAAGATATATAGTTTCATTCGTACATACAATCTAAGAAATGGGATATGCAGATTATTGGTTAAATTTTAAAGGCGATTAAAAAAAAATTGACAGTTGCCAGTTGGTGTCGTATCTATGGTAAATTTAAAAAAACTAAAGAAGTATGTATATCTCTATCTGACAAGAATGATTGTATGTGTATCGTAATTTGCTGTTAGATATGATTTATTCGAATGGAAATAATCTAGTGCATTCGATTACTGAAGTCATCCGAATGAAAGTCCGAATGCAATAATTATTCGAATGAATTAGTAATTGATTGAATTTATTAATTATTTTGTGGGAGGTGGGACCTGTATTCGTTGTATGATTTTTTTTAATTGTTGGGGGCAACGCAATATTCGCTATATCTTAGATCGTCTTAGATGTGGCCAGTACAAAAGTAACGGGTCTGTTTATCATAATACGAGTATATACGTCAGCATACTAGCTTGAAGCTTTATTTGTATTGTTTGACACGAGCGTGCATTCTGCAAAATAAAATAAAGTGTTATCTTATCATGTTTTTAACATAAATTATATATAATTCTATTCGAATTACCTGTTTTTTGTACGGTTTGTCTGTGGACAAAATAGCAAATCACTGATAAGATAACGCATCACTAACTTGTTTCTGCAAAACGTACGGAGGTAAGCATCAAAACAAGATGTGTTATTTTGCAGAAGTGTTTAAAAACCGCGATAACTTTTTATATCTAAAATAGATGACTGTTTTATTATTTTGTGTATCTAGATTCTGAATATAGGTCTTACAACTTAAAACACGTGTAACATCGATAGTAGTTCAACTACCAGTTACCACATTGTTATTACAATAACAAAAACATATACAAAGTACGTGGCCTCTTGATGTAGTGGTTAAATGCGTTGCCATGCATGGGATCACGGGTTCGATTCCCGACGAGGAAAGCAAAATTGCACTTTTGATTTTGCATTGCAGTATCCCTTTTTCATTTTTACATGTGTTTCAAAAAATAATGTGTTGTTTATTTTTGAAATTATTACTATGTTTGTACTTACCTGCATTATTTTTGTAAATGCCCCTTGGGCGTAATGTAAAATTAAATAAATAAATAAAAATAAAAGAACATTTTTATCCTTTTTGTTCTGCACCATTCGTGCGGTTTTATTTGTGATCTAATAATAAATAACATACCGTTGTATATTAGATATAGTATAATTGTAAGAATTAACGTTGGCGATTGATCCTCCTACGCAATTCGTCTTGTAGAAGAATTGCAGCTGAGTTCTCGAAGAAGTCAAGTGCTGCATCCGGTAGCACGACCCCGTGAGAGACGAAGAGAGGTTCAATAATTGACTCGACCAACACTCCCTATACCAATTAGCTTCAATTACAAGCTTACGCAAGATCCGCAGGAGAGTGATATTGATACGAAATGCAATGCCAAAGTTGACAAAATTACGAATTGTAATATCTACAAAAGCATGCAAAAAATACGTAAAAATGACAGATTTTCGAAAATGGAGTTTTAATTTAAACGTGGGTTTTAATTTCTGTATGTGAGAGTTAAACTCGAAATATTAAGAAATTGGTTATTACAGCGTCGAAATCCAATTGTTCGTCCCCTATTACATGGTCAATAGCAATTATTTCTAATTTCTCTAAAACGAATTTAAAAAAAAATAGTAATAACTCCACACTAAATTAGAGGTTAAGGACATTGATAAAACATACCGCTATCCCAAAAAAAGTGTATTTTTGTTACGTACATCAATATATTTTTAGAAAACAAATTTACTTTAAAGCCTCTCATAGAAAAATACAAGATGTTTAAAGTATGAAAAAGAACTAATTTGTCTCTCCTGAAAAGTTGGGGTTTTGAAGATAGTATATTGTAGTTTACCTGTCGCATACAGAATGGTCAATTCGATAAGATAAAAATTTCACAAATTCTTTTTTTTTATTTTTGCTTAAATCTTCCATCACTTTGGCGAGCTCATTGCTAAAAGCAAAACCTTCCAGCCATCCACCAATTAATGACATAAAATACAATAATGAAAAATTGACATCATTTCCTTATTCGCACCCCGTGGTGCATAGGGTACTGCATTGCAATTCCGAGTGCAGATTATATGGGCAGCGAAATATTGCAGTGCAAAAACACATTAAAAAACAAATATTTTATGTCGGACCTCAAGCATGGAGGCGAACGCGCTAACCACTACGCTACGAAAAAACATCAGAGAGAAAATATATTTAAACTGATTGTTTGATTCGTATTGATTGACTGCATTTTAGGCATTTGCCCATATAGAAACCGATTGCAACATTAGGCATACTAATATTTCTGGCTTGCCGACCCTTCATATACTGAGCCTACTCCTAGTACAAGCAAAATTTGCCAGTGTTTTTTGTGCCATTAAGTGATATATGAAATGTATGTATAAATTAATAAATAAATTAAATAAACTGCACGCTCCATCCGGAAACGGATAGTTTTAGATTTTTTAGTTAAAATACACAAAAAATCGGATGCATTCCGAAATGAAATTGCATTTGTAGCGGGATGATAGTACCTAGGACTAACTCAAGGAAAAAATACTTTTTTCTTTGAATCATGTCATTATTATAATACTGTTATCTCCTTTTTCATCTCTCTTATATGAAATATAGAAGATTCCTTATAGACAGTACACCCGTTTAGTTTTACGATGTCAGTAATAATGTATGTATTCGTATGTTCATTATTATATTTTTGTACCTTTTACATTATTTTTATGTAACTTTTTTATTTTCTTATTCTTTTAATTTAAATTTATCTTGTTTCTATTAACTTTATTTTTATAACTGTATATGTATTTTTATTTTATTTGCAACTTCTAAGTGGCTAACAATTGTTAATTGCTTTTATTTTGATACCGATAATGTACTTAATGAATATCTTACACCACTGTGGAAAATTTTTATTGACTGTTTTCACAATTTTTGTTCATATGTATTCCTATTTTCTGTATACAATATATGTAAAAACTGTTGTTTTTTTCTCAAATAAAAATAAATAATTATGTAACCTAACCCAGAGGCGAATCAAAACGAAGAACCGGAATCTATAAATTGATAAATCATTCTATCGAGACTGGTTGTGTGAATATGAAATGCATATTAAACAGTAAACACACAAGGCTGTTCAGATCACGAAGTGAAATAAGTAAACCAAAGAAAACATGGAGTTTCGATATGCGGACAAAGGCATTATAACAGAACCGTAAAGTACGTAATCGTAGGACATACGTGTCCTGTAAATCGTTCGATATTATTAGACAAGTGGGCCAATTTAGACACGAAAGTTTCTCGCGAATTGAATTGATTGGATAAATAGATAATGGGAGGCGAGAGTCAATCGGTTTCTTTGAAACAACAGCATTGAGAATGATTGATTTAGATTCCACGCACAGTTGTCAATTAATCAATTACATAAAATAGGTAAGAAAAGTTTTTAATTTGACGGAATAATGTCATTTGTATTGAGATCAGAATGTGTAGCACCGACGCTACGAAGCCCACGCAATATTTACGAAAGGTCTAAAGAGATAACGGAAGAATGTGAAGAGACAATATACTAAAAAGGGTAGGTACCTACAATGTGCGGAATGTTACCACAGACAAAACATTTTCTAGAATCTTCTGGAATGTATAATCTGATACTGATACATTCTAGAAGGTTTACCATTCTATAATAGAATTATGACGGCGAGTTTTTGCAGCTTTTAATTATGCGATTTAAACACACCGCTACCCTAGTTCTTGTATGTTCTAAAATCCATTTTGCAAATTTTACAAGTGACTTTTTTTTGTTTTTAAAGCCAAAAAAGTGAAATCAGTAAATGGAGATTGACACTCAAGAAATGCTGAAAATAATATTTAATAACGGAAACAATAATTATTATTTGGCTACATGGACGCGTAATAAGTAATAAGATAATGAACATATTGACATTCATAACTCAATTTTGCTAAAAATGGTATATTGAACATACGAGTACAAGAAACTAGGGCAGCGACACGTAAATACTATTACAAAAATGTAGACAAAAGTACGAGAATTTAATGTTATGGATATAATATGGTAACATAATACAAATTTAATGCTATTTGTATGAGAAAAGAATAATAAACTACATACATATATATCCAACTAACACAAAATACCACGCAAAGAATACTACAAAGAAAAAACTAAAATCCTCATCAAAAATACTAATTAGTGTTTTCGGATATTTTTTTTGGCAATTTTGATTTCTCAGATCGAACCAAAATCGAATATTTTTTTAATAATCGAACACTTTTGATTCGATAATAATTGCATCTAAATTATTTAGGTTGTGATTTACACAAGTTGTCGTTGTTAGTAAACACAAGAATTTTGAAATTCATTTTAGTGCAGGGTTAATTACCTTTTTTTTATTACAATAATAAAGATAACGATAATACAACTACTCTTTTCAATGAATTATTGATGAATGGCAATACCCTTTACCTAATAAATATATTATTAGTCTGAGTGGATAAGAAATTCTTTAGGAAAAAAAAAATAGAAACTAATTTCGAATTTATTTTCAAGATTTTTTTGGTACATGTTTAGGGTATTGACACAGTACACAGTTACGTAATTATATCGATAATATGCAAAGCCCTCGATGTTTATAAGACAATTATTAATGAGGAAGAAATGAAGCACGCGACAGTGTATTTAGAATCATATTAAAGTCTAGGTGACTAAAACACAAAAAATAAAATAATTTTAATTTAAAAAATCATCGCGACAATTTCCGTTTTAGTCAATTCATTAAATGCATAACTAAATTTAAAGATGTTATTACGAAATCATTAAGTCCACGACGTAAAAATATTAATTTAAATATATTTAAGTGTGTTAAATTTAAACATAAATATTACGTGGAAAATTAATATTTTCACGTGTTCTGACAGTCAAAGGCAACAGACAATTTGAGACGGGTGAATTATTTCAAACGGAAATTGGTTATAATGAAAAGAAAACAGTATTGTTTAAAAATGTGGTTTAAAATAGTTATTGTGCCGATGGAGAGGATTAGTGTACACGTACAGTGCTCAGATTACACGGTTTACACAGGTGCAGCGAAAAGATGAAATAACACAGCCATAGTCGGTCGGTGACGCCATCATCAAAATTACATTATTTGGTGATGTGTCTCAAAGTATACATACAACTAAATGGTACCATGTTCGTGTATTTAAATATTAAAACTCTCGTCTTATGAGAATCTAGGTAATTGGTGAACTGAACAACCAAATGGACGAAGAATCAACATATTTTAGGCTCAAAACGGAAGATTTTCGTCGTACTGAAATTAAAAGGGTAGGTTTAATTAACGCTATAAAAACTATAAACGATTTTGGTCTCTTTGAGAATTTAGTTTACGACATTACAAATACAAACAAATTCTATGTTCTCTTCTAAAAAAATAGGGATTTATAAAAAATAATTATTTGGACTTCGGTTAACGCCTCGCTGATCATAAAAACACAACAAAATATGCTTAGACTTACTGAGGGCCAGTTGTGCCAATAAAAGATTAAAGTTGAATGGATGAAATAAGCAAAATGGATAAAATAACGAAACAAAAAAGAAAAGGTAACAACAATAATTTAGGCGCAGCAGTATAACAAGATAATATTGTTTTCTTTTTGCTAAATTATGTATGTACTAGTTTAAGAATGCTGGGTAATGACCAAACGAAAACATGGTAGTACTATTTGAAAGAAAAATATTAAGGTAGATATTTGGTAATGTCAACCAAAACGGAGTGCGGAGGAGACGGTTTTATCATAAATTAGAGGCACTTTATGGCGAACTCAACATTGCACAATTCATAAAAATAAGAAGATTACAATCGTTGGGCCATGTGCACAGAATGAATTATAATCGAACCTCCGGAAAAATTCCTTATACTACGCCGGAAGGCAGGCCAAAATCAAGATGGCTGGATGATGTGTGTAAAGTGACATTAGAGCGATCGGCCTGACGAACTGAAGAAAAGCCGCAGGGTCCAGGGAGGAATGGAGACAGATTCTGGAGAAGGCCAGGGCCTACAGCGAGCTGTGGCAACACTGATGATGAGTTTAAGATTCATCAAATAAATGTTTTATTCCATATGATTTAATTCGGTTTATAATTTGACTGAGACAAAATCTCTACAAAGTTACAGGAAAAGGCACATAATACAATTTAAAACAAGAAAAAAAAAGTTATTGACTCTAACCGTAAATCACAATTAAATGCGATAATTTTGAGAAGTCCTTAAAAAAAAGGTTACATGGTTTACATATTTTTTTAAATATTGGAAGAACTTACTTTGTTGTTATTCATTGTAATAAAATAAATATAAAACAGCTTTGTTTTTAACCACTTTTTTTTACCGACAAGTTTCAAAGCTACACAAGCTTCTTTATTAAGGTGTACTTGACTAATGAATTCTATCCTATTTTTTTTTCAGTGATTTCTAAAAAATACATCGACACATACGGAGCTAATAAGCCAAGTATTTTTGTTAACTGGAAAAACTAAAAGAAACTTTAATATTAGAGTAAAAGAACACTTGAGATGCCTAAATAATAAAAAATCTGAATTCGCAAACCATCTGATAGAAAATAATCACATCTTTAGTAAAGACACTGGATTGAAAGTTCTTCACGATGAAAATAAAATATTAGAATTAGACAACTTGGAAATCTTAGGAATTAAAGAAGCGATTCATAGTAAGAAAAAAATATAAAATAGCCAAATAAACAATATTTCCTTTGGTCCACTCCTGTCTTGTTTTAAAGATCGCATCCATCTCACTTCACACTTCCCATCTTAAGAACAATATGACAAAAAGACTTAACTTATTAGCTCCAAATGTATTGATGTAATATTTAGAAATCACGTCGGCCTCGAGGTGTAATGGTCAGCGCGTTAGCCTGCCATGCAAGAGGTCTTAGGTTCTTTTATTTAAACGGGTGTTTTCACACTAGAATATTTCATAGTCCCTGGACAGATACCTGAAGCGTAAGACTGATGTAACAAAAATGATCAAGATACGCTTTGAAACCGGTCGGTAGAAAAAAAAAAGGTTAAAAACAATGTTTTATATTTATTTTATTACATGGTTTGTATTTGCCATTCCATAAATAGACGAAATTGTACATGGGTGTTTAATCCAAAGGCCATTGTAGTTCTAGCAGCCATTTCCCGGTGCCACCATATTTGTGGGTTATTACTTATTGCAATGAATGTTGTATTTTCTAATTGTGTCGGTAAGATAAGGACAAGATTGAAAGTAGTAGTAGTAACGGGTAAGAAGGGATTTCTCAACCTGCCCACCCACTCTGCCATTAAACACGTGTACAAACAATTACATTTGCGACATACATTGTGCATCGAATATGGAAAAACACTGCAATAATTCAGCATTTCCAAACAAAATACGAAATTGGTTAGTATTACGTGTCATTGTGCCAAAGTAATTCCCTGACATATTATATACGTGTTACAGTTATTCGGATTAAATATTAAATTACAAGTTCAGTGGTTTTTGAAAAAATCAAATATTTGCCGATAGACTATAAACTAAGCAAAAAAATTAAATATTTTTATGTATTGTATTATCATCGCTATGATTTTTTAAAGTTTTGAAATTACTCCGTCCGTGACGTCACTAGTTGTCGTCGGTCAGTTTTCCTGACCGGAGAGTTGGCTTCCCGGAAACCGGAAATCTATCACAACACATAACAACGCTGCAGGTGATTGGTTGATCCGCAAGATCAAGTAGTTCAAAACAGTTCATTTTTATGATTTTTTTCATACTTTTTCGTTAAACTTTGCCATACAATTAAAAGCTGCAATTTTTATCGCGTGTAAGAAATATTTTTTTATAGTTAAAAAATAAAGTGTTTTATTTGTTTTTATATCATGAATAATTACAATGTTAAGGTTAAACGAAACGTTGTTTTTACACACAAATTTAAAATGTAAAAATCTTTGCATTTACGAAAACGATTTTTACGAAATTAGTCTTAAAAAATGACAAAAAAATTAGCTATCCGCAAACCAACTTTCGTAAACTAAGTTATTTTTAAATATCTGCTGTTTCTATTTAAAAGTTCTTTTAAATTTTTATCTTCCTTATGTATGTCTGCAAGAATCGGTATTGGAAAAAAACTAAACTATCCATTACAACAAAGAAAAAGAGAGAAAGATGCTTTTTACTTCATTTCAACACTGTTAGTTGAAAAGAAATGTGATAATTACTGTTAAACTGTGAAAAAACTGATAAATTTGGACAACCTAGTAATAAGAGTGTATTCAAAACATAGGATATGTATGTTCGGTGTATGAATGAAATTTTCTGTGTCGGTACCTTTCGAATTTTCCAAAAAATAGTTACCATATTTGTAAACCGTACGTCCGAAGACGGCAGATACAACGTGGCATTTTTAAGGGTTTTTGTATGGCCATAGCACCCACCCATGAGAAACATTTATCAAAAAAATAAAACGATAGGGACACGCTTCATAGTAAATATCTATAGTGAGTAAAAAATCACTCCTTTAGTGCAATAATTCTAAAACGATTTAATACGTTTGTATGAAGAAAAGTCAGATTCTCTTTCCACGTAATGCTTCTGATATAAATGTTTATAAACATTGCTTTTGTTGTTAATTTTGTAATGGCACAATATGAAAGTCGGACCGTATCCATTTCGGGAACAATAGAGCATAATAAAGCTTTCCCGAATGTCTAGTTTTTACTTACCTTGAACTATGACTGTGGCCCGAAGTGCTATTGTTTTCCATTTTAATGTATGCACCAATATATTATGTGTTATCTACTTACTATAACTCTACCGGCAATTAGAAACTATTACGGCGGTTGATATTCGTTTTCAGAATAATATTAGTGAAAACCACTAATCCGGAAAAACCATTAAGATATAATATATAGAGATAATATATAGCGGATAGTGTTAAGTACCTAGGCATTATAATTGATAGTAATTTGAAGTGGAAAGTACAAATAGCCACTATGGTCAAAAGAATTAGGAAACTTATTTATGTATTCATTAGACTAAGAAATATTTTATCTCTAAAACTTATAAAAACAGTCTATTATGCTTTAATACAGTCAATTCTGCAGTATGGAATTATAGGCTGGGGAGGAGCTTATAGGACAAACTTAAAATCACTCTCTATTATTCAAAAAAAGATTGCAAAAATAATTCTTAAAAAGCCCAGAACTTACCCATCAAAACTAGTATTCGAAGAACTTAATATACCAACAATTGAAGAAATTTTTAATAAAGCCTCTATCTTACAAACTTTTAAAGAAAAAAGAATTGAAGTGCAAAATTCAAGTAACTCTAGATTTTCTAATAATTTAATTTTGCACAGATGTAGAACAACAGCAGCGTTAAACCATTATACGTACATAGGTAGAAAAAACTTTAATAAACTTCCGGAAAACTTAAAATCTATAAAAAATTATCAAACTTTTAAAACTAAAATTAAAAAACATTTAAGACTCACCCCTTCCTAGACTCCATACCAAAGAATGTTTATTTTTTATTTTTAATTTACCTTGTTTATTTTTAATTTTAATTTTAATTTACTTTGTTTATATAAAAAAAAAATGTGAAACGAACTCCCTCTCTAAACACAAGTATCTACTTTATTAGAGAGGTAGAAACGTTATATATAAGATGTTCTGTATTTTTACCTATTTTGTATTTCAAAAATGTATTTTGTAAAAAAAAAATATTCAATAAAAAAAATAAAAAAATAATAACACTCCATACAAATCCGAGCTAAAAAGTCGTCCCCGAAGGAAAGGAATGACCAGCGGGGGGAGCAAGTATCGGCGCGTCATATCACGTCAACTTTGACAAGCAAAACAAGCAGTACAGTAAAAAGCAACTGTTTACCAGTAGCGTGCCTAGGGTTTACGAGTAAGGCAAGCCCATATATATATTTTTAAATCCACATGTGGTGTAATTCCCTGACGGCCTCATAGTTTAGTGGTCAGCGCATTTGCCTACCATGCAAAAGGTCTCGGGTTCGATTCCCGACATGGTTGATTTGAAATATTTATTTTAAAAGGTGTTTTTACACTAGAATGTGTCATAGTCCCTGGACTGGTACTTGAAGCGTAAGACTGATCATCTTACCTTCATGTAGCAAAAAATATTAAGATATACCTACTGCGATTGCAGTGCTCTATGCACCATTAGGTGCAGAAAAGGAATGATGATGGATTCACTTTTGTGAAAACATGATGTATGCTTTCTTTATTACAGTTCTACAGTCTACAAAGCATCCAAAAGGTATATTATGATGAATAACAATATTTTATGAAAATATGCATAGGATAATCTTTCTGAGTTCGTTTAAATAAACGAAATAAAGAAAACACAATATTATTTTATATAAAGTAATTCCTCAGATATCAACCATTACCAATAAGTAACATTAATAAAATATAGCATGCGTAGAGTAGAATAATAGTCATCGGAACCCATAGATACATAAATATAATAAAGATAAATTATAATTGATATAGAATATTGGAAAAGGATAGTAGATAGGCAAATAAAAAAGAAACGTCGGCCATCTCCGAATTTTTTTTATATATGACGTTTGCACAAAATGAAATAAATTATCATAAATCTTAACCAGTACGGGTCTTTGATCAATGAAGATAAAAATAACCGTTTAAAATTATCAAATTCTGCAAAAAAGAGCATAATAAACAATCGTAAAGTTAGTTCGATACGAAATACAAGATACGCTCTCTGCCAACTTTACCTTAAAGAAGCTGGCTTCAGATTCCCATATAAAACTCAACATATACAGACAAACATTTTATGAGTTAACTGTTTGTTTACATGCGAATTGCACCGTGAAATAAGCCCCATAAGAACCCCACGTGCGAGAGCGAGATAAGAATGTCGTTCGCGCACACGGATTTCATACGGTTCGGATCTCGGGATGCGTACAATATAATCTGTGACAGTACTAACGTCGAACAGATCTCTAATTCTCATTTGGCGCGAAATTTAAACAACGAAATGAATTATTTTTAAGCGTTTGGTCCAGATTTGGTAATTTTGAAATAAAATTAATAGGCAAGCCCGGCTTATGGGCTTCTATGGAAATACCGCCACTGCTGTTTACATCGGTCTACTGTAAGTTTTATTCGGTATGTCGCACCCTTCCGCATACGCGTCACCTTCGTTTATAGTTTCACTATACGCCCGACTAACTGAGCAGGATAGAGACAGGAGATAGCTTACGACTGGTAACATATTAATAAAACTTTTTCAACATTAATATAGATATTTTTAACAAGTATTGATTAAGATAAAAGCATTGCTTACCGGTGAAAGGTTATACCATCGCTTTTCCAGATCGATGTATGCAGTATCTTATGGGTATTCTAGTAATTGCGGGGAGAAAAGTAGCCGGAGAACGCTCGCAACAGACAAAAGTCCGTTCTATCAAACATATGGCAATTAGCTGCAGGTTGGGGGAACATATTTCGAACGATCATGTTTACTCTAGTTTACCTCAATGGGAAAAATAAACTTTTATTTTTATTTTATCAAATTCAAAGAATATATATATTAATTTTTAATATTTTCATCTCTCTAATGAAGCAAGATGCTCGTGTTTAGAGGGAGGTCGTATCTCAATAATTTGTCATTTTCATAATTTTAAGAACATTAAAAAATATATATTTTATTACAGGAATCGATGAATACGGCGTGAAAGTTAGAATGGAGTGGATTTCATTTTTTAAATATTTTATTTATTTTACAGTTTTCAAATGTAGAAGTTCTTTGTTTCAGGTCTCGACTAGCTGGGGAATTCCTGTGTTTAGGAAGACTTTCTTTTTGCATGTTTATTTTTTTTCATTGAATGGTGCTTAATCGGGTTGTAATCCCGTGGCTAGTGTTGCGGACTCACGAATCAGAGGTCCGGTGTTCGAACCCCACTCTATCCCAACTTGATTTCCATTTTCTAATAGTGAGTTATTTACAACTCGTTGAAAATGGCCACCAAAATGAAAATATTTGGAAAAATTATAAGAACGCTAATATTTCTTGTTTTTTTTTTATGAATATAAATTATAAAACATACTAATAGAAATAAAAATAAATAAAAAAGAATAACTGAAGCATAAATATAAACTAGAAAATATACCATTAATAATTAGAAAATGAAACATGAATGTTATTTAGACAACATTCAGATAATAAAAATTGAAGCATAAATATAAATTAGATAATATACCATTTATATTTTTTTTTAAACTAACGGAAATGTAAATACTAATCATAATAACAAAATAAAAACAAATAAAAATTATAAAAAATAAAAATAATATATGAATAAAAAGAACAAGGCGATATTTGTCAAAAAATCAATTGTATGTAAATGACAGATATACGCTTCACTTTGTAGCCTGATGCAGTGCCCGATGCACCATTTGGGAGAATAAGACGAAAAAAACGTTTGACATATTTTACAAAAGAGATGAAGAACATTTTAGAGTAGAAACATGCAATTAATTAATGTAATTTAATTGGCTAATGATTTAAAAAAAATATTTTTACGTACAATTTATTAGGCATTTAGAACTCGTGCCTTGGTGGTTTGCGTTTTTGGCTACCATGCATGGGGTCCCGGGTTATATTATCACCACAACATTACATATTAAATACATAAAATACCTACCCTGAGCTACCATCTAAAATTGTGTGTTTAATTAGGGAAGTACAATAGAAGCCTACCAAGCAAATAGAAATAAGTGTTAATAAAACAGTTTATATTTTAAGTTTGTTTTTTTTTTCGAATTTGACAAATATTTTTCATTTGTATTAAAACAAAAAACATTAATTTATGATAATTATAATTTTCGATTAAATATTTTTGTGTTTTTCAATTGCGATTAATGTATTAAAATTTTTAAAGACGTTATATAATCTATAAATAACACAAGTAATTTGAACCAAAAACGTAAAACTGTTGTTTAAAACTCTGTCTTTACATTTAAGTATTTCATATTTAATTATTAGAGATTAATCTTTAAATTCTTTATAGTCGCTTCGAAGTTTAATGGTCAGCGGGTTTGCCTGCCATGCAAGAGGTTATGGAATCGATTCCCGACATGGTCAACATGAAATATTTATTTAAAAATGCGTTTTTACACTAGACTATTTCATAGTCCCTGGACTGGCAACCGAAGCAAAAGACTGATCATCTTATTTTTATGTAACAAAAACGATTAAAATACACCGCGATTGATGTACTAAAGCAGTGCCCTATGCACCCTTAGATGCTGAAAGGGAATGAAGATAGAGAAGAACGATTATATTGAAAAAAAAACATACTGTTAGTGATTAGTTTGTAACAAAAAATTAGTACCTATTTATGAATATTTTTTTACAAACATATTACTTGGTTCATTAGATCTCCATTTGATCAGATGCTGCAAATTTAATTTAAATCAATAAGAATTCTGTATAGTTTTGTGCGTATTTGAACAGTATGTGCGTATTCAAAAGGCCAAGTTTAAAATTGAGAAAAAATAATCTTCACATCGATAGTAGATAATAAGTTATTACTTAATAAGCTTCGGGTCGGGTGCCAAATAACTAAAAAAAATATTTATTTTTAGCGCCGCCAAGTTCGGTTTTCGCTTTTCAAATTTGTAATTTCGAATCCAGAATGGAACGTTCGCTAACCCGCTCGGTACTCGCAGGCCACAGAACCGGAATTCAATAAATTTGAGTATAAAGTTGCCCATACACTAACAATGATGCAAGTGGGGTACCTATTGACTATCTACCCACGCAGTTTGAACTGTGCGTGTGTGTGGATACCATTGAAAGAAAATAGGTCGCTAAGTAAAAAATAATTGTAGGTACCGACGAACAAAATAAAAATATATACAAAAAAGTTTGTTAAGCTTGCTGATTCTATTTTCGAAAAAAAATAGGGAATGATTTTTTGGTAACACAAACTCAATTTTCATCATAAACCAAGAAATATTTTTTCTTAATGAGGGAGTTCGGTGTTTTTTTATTTATTTTTTATTTGTTAAAATATCAATAAAATCAAACTATTTTTTTATATAAGGGGGGGTTGAATGCAAAACCGTCACTGTGCATTGGGAAGATCAACAAAACCAGTAGCCAAATGACTGTTTCTATTAAGTTCAATGTCTTTTCGCTGCCTGTTATACCACGCACAAGTTGCACATTGAACTCAAAAGAAATAGTATTTTTGCTGCTGGTTTAGTTGGCCATCCCAAAAACAGTGATCATGCACAGTGGCGGTTTTGCATTTAACCCCCTCTTATATCGGTATCATCAGCGCAATGATTTTTTAAAGTTTCGTAATTTTGAAATTACTCCGCCTGTGACGTCACAAGTGTTTTTCGTTTAGTTCTGCTGATTCGTTAGAAATTGTGACGTAGTTCATTTTTATCGAAATCATTTTCATTATTTTTTTCATAAATTTTCACAATTGAGTGCTCCGATTTTTACCGCGTGTACATTTTTATTTTTACATTTTTCAAGTCCAAGTCAGTTTTCCGTAACGCTGAACTTCCTCGTTGGCCTAGGTGTTGAAGTGTATTTTTCATTACTTCCTTCCATGTCCTCTCTTTCCCATCTGCTGATAAGCCTTTTAAATAGAAACTTAGCAGGTTATTCCTTTTAAAAAATCTCGGCATTTCAACATGATCTTCTGCATTTAACTATTTATTTACAAGGTGTTTTTTTCAAGTTAAATTGCTCAAATCTATAACGAATTAGTGTGGCGTAAAATCATTAAAAAAAAAGGAAATAGTACTGTTACTAAACATTTTCCTAGCTTGATTAAATTACGAAATTTAAGCAAATAAAAAAAACAAATACCGAGCAAATACTTAAGAAATTACATTTTTTGCATATCTAGCCGTAAAATAATTTTTATGGACGTCATAATAGGTTATATTGCGTTAGCAAGTAGTCATATTTATTAGTCATCGAACAATCGTAGTTTTTTTACACAGTTAAAAAAAACTGTTATATTGGCGATTAAATTGGAGTAATTTTACTAAAAGCATAATTTTAACTGACTTGGAATAATAAAATCATATTTTTGGGATGTGGTCGATAAAATAAAGCTATATAAACTTTTTAAACTTAAAGCAGTACATATTTAAATTCAGGATTTTTTTTTAAATTTACTAATTACTAGGTAAATTATTTATGTTTGCATCACAACAGACCAGGAGGCCCAATTAAATTAGAGCACAGAATACCCAGGCTTGAGAAATCACATTTAAATTTTGGGTTCATCCTGGGAATCTTAACTACTAACACCAAATAGGCCGTGGATACATGTTACAATCGTATTTTTATCAGTTAGTTTTAGTTACAAATCACATTTAAAACTGCACATTATTTTTATGGTTTAGCGTAAGAACACGATATTATTCAATTGAATGGGTAAAGTTCAAATTCGTGGGACGAATAATGATCCTGTTTATTGCATTTATAATAAATTTTAGGCTGTGCGGTCCTGACTTTTTGAGCAAAGCGCGTTTATGATAAAACTGAACTCACCAGCTTCTTGTCCTCGGCCTTCCAGTCAAACATGGTGGCGAACATCAGGTTGTCATCCAGATCAACCGAGAACTGGGTGTAGGGAACTAATTGCGACATCAATGTTCTTCGGGATATTTCCTTTATCGCGCGACCGCAGTCACACGACCAAACCACAAAACCGACCAAAACAAAGTCAGAACCGAATCGAAACGATAGTCTGACCGGCTGACACTAGCGAAAATAACAAAGTTCGATCCGAAGGGCGGGAGAAAACGGCGTTACCGAAGAAAAACTGGATACTAGAAAGGTAGAAAGACAATTCAACTTTGATAAAAACGATCGGAATCACACGCGTTATCAGTGAGTCACTCTTCACTCTGGCTCGCGCTCGTGGACTGTCCGCGTATCGCTCGGGCGAAATATTTTTATCAACTGGCCGAGAGTCGCGAATCGCACAAGTTTTTACTAGGCGCATGGTCGGGCGCGGGAAGGCAGGCGGTGGGGGGGCGCCCGTCATGAATGTAAACCGGCGTAGGTAAGGTAGGCGAGGCGAATATTGCTTGCCAACTTTCAACTTCCACTGTCTCAACTTGCCATGCCGCTGTCGCTGCTGCTCCTGCTGCTGCCGCTTGAATCCAGTTCGGATGGATACCAAGAAAGCCGAGAGACCGGAACATTCCACGGTCGGTTCAGAATTCGCATTAATCCAATTGAATTTTTCTATTAAGTCGATTCTACGTAAAGTAAAATAATAAATTGTCTGTACGGTGAGTAAATAATCGAAATACATACCTACCAACTGTTTACAGGCGTATTATCGTCCAACTCGGTTACCCACCGACAAAATATTAGGTGTATTCGTTGGATAATTCATTTAGATACCGTAGGTATTTATTTTGTGTAAACTCGAATGAGTAAGTTCAGTGGTCTTTTTTGTTTGTTAATAGACTATCAAACTAAGCCAAAATTAAAAAAAAATATGTATCGTATTATCGAGTTACGGGTTTTTTTTTTCCTACATTTTGAAATTACTCCGCGTGTGACGTATTCGCCAGCGAGAGATACAATTTAACGCGTCGCGCGGGCCAATAGCGTATTACTGCCAGGCGCCAGTACATGCCAGTAGCTTTACGAGCTTAAAGGTTGGTCCTTTTGCTCGCACTGCAAACATCAGCCAATGGTTATTTCATGTTTTTTAGCATTTAGATTTAAAACACTATCACTTTTGACTTCAATTATAAATATTTGAAGTAATGAGTAAGTTCGGTGGTTTTTTTATCATTTGTTAATAGACTATCAAACTAAGCCAAAATTTAAAAAAAAAATATGTATCGTATTATCAGAGCTACGATTTTTTCAAGTTTTTTTAATTTTGAAATGACTCCGCGTGTAACGTCATAAGTTCTCTTCGGTCTGTTTTACCGATTGGTGAGTTTGCTTCTCGTAACCCGGAAATCTATAGCAACACTCTATCATTGGTTTATTCTGAATAACTAGTGACTTCGTTAAAAGTAGTTCGATTTTTTATTTTTTTTTAATCATACATTTTTAAGAAACCGCCGAATAATTTAATGCACTGATTTTTACCGCACGTAAGAAAATATTTTTGATATCCAATTTCCCATAGAGCTAAATTACTCATTACTCTCGATGTAAAAAAAAATGTATGTAAGTTTGGCTGTATCTCTGCAATCTGTATAGGTACTACGTTTTTACATCTTTTTTTACTCTTTTAACATTGTAATTGTTTTTTTTTACTAAAACTAAAATCCCACCAAGCCACTTTCTGTAGCTTGTTGGTGGAGATTTATATTAATACTAACTTATATAATATTATCAATTATTTTTTTGAAGGAATAACCCACTAAGCCTCTATTTTGAGGCTTGTCAGCAGGTGGGATAGAGGGGATATGGAAGGAGGTAATGAAAAATACACCACAACACCCAGACCAATTGAGAAAAAGATATAATTAACAGCCGGAAAGATCAGTGATATACCTGTACATGTATAAACAAATATTCTTTTTTTTTTTAAATACAAGAAAATATATGAAAAATTTAAATAACTACACATAAGCTACTATTCATATATAAACTTTTGATCGATTTCAATAATGCATTTGGAGCAAAATCTTTGATCAATATACACGAAAGATGAACCTTCTACAAAGACCTTTTGTGGGTTTTTGTGGGTGGAAACCGCGAACTTTTTCAAAAAAAACTAATTCGTTCTGTCGTCGAATTCGGCAGGAAATGGAATTTAGTTTTTCATTTCCTGTAATGGAGCGTAATGCGGTATCTGAGGAAGGATTTGTGGAAGGCGAAGGACGGAAAATGGAGGCGTCCGCGTTCTATCCAGTTATCTTACTAAACCGCTAACCACATTTTACGTTCAAATACGATATCTGAAAAAGTTTTTTATCATACTTTGATCACATTTGCGTCATATCATATCCATATCTGCTTTAACTATTCAAAGTTTTTGGTACTGGTTTAATAAAATGTTACTTAAAAAACAATTGAGTTATTATCACGTACGTACTCGATAAGACGAAATTAATACATTTGGAAGGCCGGTTGCATAGAAAAATGTTTAATCAAAGTCAGATTATGCGCACATATTTTCCTAAAATTGGGTTCAATTAACATAGTTAATTTTACAAAAAAATAACACTTGTCAAATAAAAAATAATTAAAAAGCATATTTATTTATTTTTTGTTTAAAATTATTAGTTTTTAAGACTCGAACATTATTCAATTATTGATATTATCTGTGGTGTAGTGGTTAATAGAAAGGGCCGTTATTTATCAGGTTCGAATTCGATTACTTATACGAGTATAATAAGCACTTAAACCAGCTAATGTAGATGCCTAGACTTATATATTACCTTCTCAAAAAATCTTAATCTCTGTTTTAATAGCTCCCCGAGGAGTTGAATCCGGTCCTTGTCTACAAAAATTTGGACAAATTCAAAATATTGTTGATAAATCTACCTGATCCATGAAGAAGTAATAGAAGTTGAAAAAAATAAATTTTCAGGCATTGGCTAGTATGTAGGTGATATAATTCAATTACACGAATCTCACCCGCATAAATAAAGGTTTCAGCTCTTTAACTTCACAAACATCAACAGATGAAAGAATTGAAGGAATATAGATGTTCGAATATGGGCAGAATGGTGAATGTTACACAGTGTGTAAAGTGGCCACTTAAACCAGCCAATGACAGGTCATAAGCCCTGTAGATGCCTAGACTTCTATACTACCTTCTCTATAATGTTCTTCATCTATGTTGTAATATGAGTATAATAGGATCAAAATCATCGTCTGATTTTTTTTAAATTCAACTATTTATCGCTAAAATCAGAAGTCAAGTATTTATTTGAAATAAACTGAATAAAATAGCAAACAATGAATGCGTTACGTCCACTTCCAATTCGTGTCAATTTTTAAATGTGTTATATTTTTTTGCGGCAACTCTTCAAATATCCTGGATGCTTTACATAACTCAATAAAGATGTGACTGGTTGCCTGACAACATGTAGGCCAATATTTATTAGATTAAATGGATTAACTTTACTGGTATTTATTTATGACGACCGAAATATTTTTGAAAACTGGAATAAAGTCACTTTCACATCACCAGAAATGAAGGTAAATTTAAAATTCCATTGGCAGAAAATCATTATTTTAAAGAGGGGACCATATCCATGACCGTAAAAATATTTGATAAGCTACAAAAACAATGAAGAATGTACTAAAAGTAAATTGTATCGAAGTGTTAACAAGAGATTAAAAGTGTTTTTATTTTTAAAAATGTTATTATAAATATTTGGAAGACGTAATTGAGTAAATGTATATGTATTTAAAATTAAAAGTGAATGTTGTAAGCACCGCGTCTGTTATCATTATCATAATTAATATTAATATAATATTTTGATGTTTGGTTTGACTGAAAGTGTTTTATTTCTTTATTTAAACACTTTATATACATTATACAGATTACATGCATATGCATAAAGGCGGGAATATTGCCTAAAGGCAATTTTTTTCTACCTACCCAAACCGTTCAATTTGGGGGAATCAGTGGTATATGAACATATTGTTGGTTTATTCATAATTTCACTATAGAACAAAATATTGATAAACATGTATATTTTATAAGAAGTTAAATTGACTAAATATCTACACTATACTATGAAGAGAGGAAAGGGTAAAAGAGGGAAGGAAAGAGGGAGAAAAAAGGAACAAATTAAATATTCAGGAAGTGACATTTCGTATGTGATTTGAATGTAAATAAAGAGGGCGTCTCTGACGTTAGTGGGTAGATTATTCCATAATCAAGTAGCTACTACTGTGAAAGATAAAGCAAAAAAAAGAGCGGTGAATGGGTATTGAAAGGGTTCTCTCGTTACTAGAACGAAGAGTTAGCCCATGCAGTGATTAGAGGTGGGAAGAGCTCTTTCAGATAAACAGGCGAAGTTGGATTATTTAAAATATTGTGAAGATGTAGAATGTAAACATTTTATTGGTAATATGTCCACCATTTAACCATATATACTAATTCGCCGTATATAAATTTACTAGTTTGCTATCCTCCCATACTTTCATTTGCTTTTATATCTTTGAATATTTTTGTGTTTTTTTAATATTATTTAATTAAGTACTTACTGATATTTGACTGTATTATTTATTACTTTAATAACTCTAATTGTTCTACTTTATAAACCATATCCCAATAACGTTTTTTGTATTATTTTCAAATAATTTCAATAATTATATTATTTTGTGGGTATATTTGATTATGTCTGTAACTAAATTTGTATAGTTTGTATTTTATTATTTCATTTTTTTGTATTTCATTTTTTGACTAAGACTTTTGTTTTTTGACTTGTTATTCTTTTTTGTTTTATTCGTATCCTTTATTATTTATATTTTATTTTCTGATTGTCATTATACTATCCACGTGTTATTATAATGTAATTTATTTCACTATGTACGTTTTCTTCTTGTTAATTATTATGGGTAAACACGGGCAAAACCTAAAAAGCCATAAGTTCATGAATTTGTAAATAAATCTAACTTCAAATAAATAATAAAAAAACTTGTTTTCTAGTTGGTAAACATTTTTTATTAAAATAATACATTTAAACACACCAATTCATGATATTTATTACATAGAAACGTAATACTGACAAACATTTACGATTTATTCCGACTAATGACACAATTTACAAGCATTTGTAATCTTTGTCGATAAACAAAAAAAATAGAGTGCCCTGTAGAAAGCCACGCCACGAGGAGATATATTTTCCCGGTATTTTGTTATTCGTTCCAAGTATGAGTGAGATTTTTCCTAGAACTATCGGAGTTGCGAAGTTTTACGAAGATTGCCGAACGAAGCGGAAGAAAACCGGATGTAGTATGAGGTATGACTCACGCAGAACGTACCTCTACTGTTAGCACGTTATATATACATAATGTGAGTACTAACTTTATACCTACGTAGGCTCCGTTCTGAGTTCCGAGAACAAATTACTTAATACACACTTTGTTTGGAAGAATGTTTTTGTAATTTTAACGCTAGTGTTTTGTTTAAGTAAAGTTTTTTCCAAGAAATGTATAGATTTTTGTGTTACGCAAAACTTATGCTCCTAATATCATACCCATAGAATTAAGAATAATCCAGAAGGAGCGTAGAATCATATTTGAATACATCGGACTGTGTTCAATAATTCCCCCACAGACACACTTTCGCCGCGCGCATACGTTAAGTCGCCGGGTACTGTTGCTTGATGGGAAAAAAAAATCATAACACAAATGTAAGGTTAAAAAAAAGCAATCTGTTGATTTCTCTACAATTGTATTGTGCACGCGGAAACATTGATTGACACAAGAGATTAGATAAATAAAGGGTCATTTAATAAGAGTAATTGAATTTATGAACTTCGTTAGTGTTGCCAGGGTAGAATTTTTTTCACCCTACTTTGCTCATTTAATAAAATAACTAATGAAAATTAGACCTCGGATTAAACAACTCCGTGGGGGAAATTTGAACTACATTATCTTTAAAACATTAAATATTATTTGGCATGGTATAAAAATATCCGTTTTGTGTCAAATAAAATTTGTTTTATATTTTAAGTTCAAAGTTCATTAATTCAATTACTCTTATTAAATAACCCTTTGCTTATCTACTCTGTTGTGTCAATCAATGTTTCTGCGTGCACAATAAAATTTTAGAGAAATTAACAGATTACTTTTTTTTTACCTTACATTTGTGTTATGATTTTTTTTCCCCATCAAGCAACATTACCCGGCGACTTCACGAATGCGAGCGGCGAAAATAAGGCGGAGTGGGGGAATTATTGGACACAGTCCGATGCATTCAAATATGATTCTACGCTCCTTCTGGACTATTCTTAATTCTATGCATCCATCATTAAAAGATACATTGTTTAAATTATCTGTTTTAAAATAATCAAAATATCACTCGACAGATATTGACGGCGTGACGACTTTATGCCATATTTTAAAATGTGATCATTGTGCTATTATTATTTCTTAAATTTGAAAAAAAAAAAAAATTTTGGTCTAAAGGCCACATAAATATTTTGAAGAATTGCGCCCCGTTAATTACGCGCATATGAAATTATTCGGGAACATTTCTGCAAACTTGCTTAACTCAAAAACGACAATCTTGGACTTGTGCCAGTATTAGCTCAGGTGCAAAATATACTGTCACTATTGGAACGATGTATAGAATATTAATTATTTTATCATCGTCATCTCTTTCCGCACCTGATGGTGCATAGGGCACTGCCTTGGTACACCGATCGCAGCGTATCATGTTTTTTTTGTTACATCAAGATAGAATGATCAGTCTTACGCTTCAGATGCCAGTTCAGTTCAGTATCCCCCCCGTGTATAAAGAATTTTCAGTGTGTATGCAAAAAAAATATCTAGGGCAACAATAACATTGAAATTGGTTTAGTTAAAAAGAGAAAATTAAACATATTGCAACAGAGATGGAGAACACTTTAGAGAAGGGAATATGGAAGTCTAGACATTTACAGGTTTTACATATTAAAACATGGGCGAAATGGTGAATACACAGTGTGTAAAGTGGCCATTTAAACCAGACAATGACAGATCATAAGCGCTGTAAATGCCTAGACTTCCACATTCCCTTCTCTAAAATGTCCTCTATCTTTGTCGTGATTTGTTAATATTAATTTTACATTTTACATTTACATTTTTTTTGCACCACAACAGGCCAGGAGGCCTTATTACAGTGGTGAATTACATCACAGAGCCCAGGCTTGAGAAAAATCACATTTTAATTTTTGTGTTCTCACCGGGTATCGAACCCGGAACCTTCCGTGCGTGAGTCAAGCGTCTTGACCACTACACCACGGAGGCCGCCAGTTAATGACACCCTAGGAGTTAAATCCAGTCTTTTGTCTACAAACAAATGTCCAAATGGACAAACTCAAAATCTTGTAATAAAACCAACTGAGCCAAGAAGTTAAAATTTTTTTTTAAATTTCAAGCGTTGCCTAGTATATGAAATAATTCTATCAGAGTAATCTCTTCACAGCAATAAAGGTTTCAGCTCTTTTACTTCACTAAAATCAACAGATGGAGGAATTGAAGAAATATGGATATTCAAACATTGGCAAAATAAAATGTAAAATGGCCACTAAAACTAGCCAATAACAGGTCATAAGCCTTGTAAATGCCTAGACTTCCATATTCCCTTCTCTAAAATGTCCTCAATCCATGTTGTAACTTGTTAATCTTAATGACTCTCCAGGGGGGAGAAATCCAGTCTTTTGACTGCAAACATTTTTAAATTTTGAATATTATAACTGTCTATTTATTATAGGAGCAAAAGTTCATAAACATTTATTGTATACCCACGAACAGGCCATGCCTTTGTGGGTTTTTTTGTTTACTATTTTTACTGTTAGTATGTATTTCATTGCTGGGTAATTATCCTTTATTTTTTAATACTCTGTTTACCTCTTATGTATATTATAAAAATAAAAAAATATATTGTAAGAGAAAACTTAAACAAGGCGTCGTGTATCGTATTCCGAACCCCATAAAAAGGTCGTTTATTTTGTTTCTATGGCTAACCATAAATGGAAATCTTAGATCGATAGAGAACAACATTATCGGAAGTAGGAATTTAGTAGGCAGTGGTTCTCAGAAGTCGGTATAGTCGGTGCCCCGAATGCCGGATAGGACGTGATCTCATCCCAAATATTCTCTCATCCGGATTTCTGAGAAATATTCCTCGGAGATCAATACTTGAGCTTTGCGTATACGAGAAAAAACTATTAAAGCTTCTTGGCGAAATGCGAACAGAGTTGTGCAAAAGTTGGCCGATCCACGAGACAAGTGAATTAAGATAAAAAAAGGGTGAAATAAAATAAAACATTAAATTATTCAACTGGCACAGACGGAGAAGATAATATGAAAGTCTAGGCATTTATAAGGCTTGTGACCTGTCATTGGCTGATTTAAGTAATTACTTTGTTTTAAATTTACAAACTTTATAGACTGTGAAGCATAAATATGTCTGCCTATGTTTTGACGACTTTTGTGAAGTATTTTATCCAATCCTCGTCCACAAATTTAGGGACATACTCAAAATATCGTTTATTCATTATTCACTTTGCGCATCTAATGGTGCACAAGGCACTGCATCGGTACACTAATCGCAGCGTATCATGATATTTTTTTGTTACAAAAAGGTAAAGTGATCAGTCTAGCTCTTTAGATACCAGTCTAGGGACTATGAAATATTCTAGTGTAAAAACACCCTTTTAAATAATATTTCATATCGGGAATCGATGAGAATCGGGATGAGTTTTCTAAGATCAAAGACAACAACATTACCTATTCGCACCTAATGGTGCATAGGGCGCTGCATTGTTACACCAATCGCAGGGTATTTTGATTTAAAAAATCTTTAAGGTAAGATGATTAGTATTATGCCACAAGTCAGTCCAGGGACTATGAAATATTTCATGTCAGCCCTGTTGGGAATCGAACCCGAGACCTTGTACGGTAGGCAAACGCGACCACTGGTTTTAAATATAAAATGGGTTTATTACATATCGTCACCGTTCTGCCAAAAGTCACTACCCCTAAAAATGACAGTTTTGAGTTAAATATGCCATTCGAAGCGTTTATTATGTATTTGTAATTTATTTTTTAAAGTATAACATAGGTTATATATTTAATTATTTTATTTATTTAGGAAAAACAACAGTTGTTATATAAGAATACAAAATATAAATAATAGTATATACATCCAGTTAAATTTTTTCACAAATATTATGAGAAAACATGTTACAGAGTAAAAAGAAAATAATAATTTATTATTTAAGGCAAGAGGAAAAAGAGCAAGAAGGGATGAAGAAATAGAGTAGAAGAGAGGAGGAGGGGGATTTTAATAATATAGTTGACCGAAACATGAAAACATCTCTCTACAATATCCATATTGATTTTGAAAATGAAATTTATTATTATCTCGGTCTCGGGTTCGATTCCCGACATGGTTGACATGAAATATTTATTTAAAAGGGTGTTTTCACACTAGAATATTTCATAGTCCCTGGACTGGTACCTGAAGCGTAAGACTGATCATCTCACCTTTATGTAACAAAAATGATCAAGATACGCGGTGATTGGTGTACCAATGCAGTGCCCTGTGCACCATTAGGTGCGGAAAGGGGACGATGATGATGATGAAATACAATTTATATATTTTTATCGGTATTCGTAGTACTTGATATTTCTCTATCAAGGTATTTATTTTCTAATACAGTAAAACTCAAATTATATGGATTGATGAGCGCCAGATTTTATTGCTTTTTAAATAATTCAGCGAATTGGAATCACATCCAAATCATACTTTAAACATGTCCAGCAAAGTTAACTGCACAGTTAAATTTTTTTTAAAAACACCTCATTTATTTTTTTTTTCCTGATAACGACTTGGATATTTGGTAATACTGGAGTTCGGATAAATTGAGTTCTACTGTATTTAATATTAATAATATGTGTCCTATAAATGGTTGACTGCCGTTTGCATAACACATAACACTTTGCTTTTGGTCCAGTTCCAACTAGTCCCAGTATTGTTAAGAGAGGTTCATTTTGAAAACAACAACAAAAAATAACGTCCCCGAAATTTGAATATATGTATGTCGAATTTGAAGTTTTCCTCGAATAGGTGACAAGACTTTTGGCGTGGGAATGAAGATTTAATAAGAACAGTGGGAATAGAATAAACCACAGATTCTCGGAAGTTATGGCGCCAAACTAAATTTTATATAACTGTTATTCCCAATTAAGTGAAGCATTCATTACTGGAGCAATTTATAAAATATGATTTACGTATGTTATTTACTGTCAATTATTGGTGGAATTCCATTGTAATAAGTAATAACTCACATCACACTTCAAATGAAGTTCAGCGGGTTTTTTATTTTTTATTAATATTTGTTAATAAACTATTAAACTCAGCCAAATTTTTTTTTTTCAATTTTTGTATATCGTATTATCGGCGCTACGATTTTTGAAAATTTTGTATTTCTGAAATAACTCCGCGTGTGACGTCAGAGGTTCATTTCCGCTTATTCTCATTCGGTTCTTCCCATTGGTCCAGAAACGACAAGCAGACCGGAAATCTTCCATAGCTCTCAGATCATAGGTTGATTCATATGAACCAGTGACGTCATTCGAAGTAGTGCGTTTTTATTAAAATATTTTTTTATTATTTTTTCTGTACATTTTCAAGAAACTTTGCTGTACAATTTAATGCATTTTTTGTATCCAATTTTTCGTAAGGCTGAAGTTCCTCATTATAATACAGATATGATATTATAATAAATTGAATTAGTACATGATAAATAATGAATAATAATAGACTACATTTTGTTAAGAGAATGTACCTCTGAATGTCCCCAGTCGGCGATTGAGATCATACAGTACATTTTATCTTCCAACCTTCAATAATAATATGGCGCACTTTAATGCACTATCACGCATGTTAAGTTCAATAATTATAGGAGAACTGCAACGCAATTTATAAAATCAAATAGTCCCTTATGTCAGTTAAGCAAAATAATTTGTAATAACCTGTTAGTTTAATTTATAATAATAACTCGGTAGTCAGATGGCAGAAGGGACGATCTGTAATTTTCAAAAATGTTCAGGAGAGCTAAAATACGTCTCAATTTCAAGACTTTAATCCACAAACTAAAATATTTTAGTGTTGCTTTTCAATAATAAATTTCCATTCTAAATGACGCTGATTTAAAAAAAAAATTTATGCGTGTATTTACTGAAATATTAATTAAAACTTTTGAAAACTTAAACATAGACAAAAATACAGATGGTCGCTTCTGCCATCTGACTACCGAACTGTTATTGAGGGAGTTAACTAGAACTCAGTAAATTTAGTAGCTAATGACGTTATGAATAAATTGAAATTATGGTTTGACAAAATTATATTCTTTTAAAATACGGAAAAGACAAAAATTATCCCATCTTTTATTAACAAAGCAAATTTAGATTCAGTAATAAAAATAATTATTCACAAAAGCGATTGCAACAAAACTAACTGCGATCTAACATATTCAGTACTTGATACAACAGATAAAACTAAATATCTTGGTGTATACATAGGACCAAACCTTAAAATGGAATGACCATATTAGTGAACTAGCTAAACGTAATAGAAAATGTATATACATATTTATTAGGTTAGGTTAGGTTAAGGAATATTTTAAAATCAATAATTTAAAAATAGCTTATTACTCAATTGTACAATATTTGTTAAAATATGGTATTGTGGTGCATATGCCAAAATATTAAACCCTCTTGAATTAGTACAAAGATTAATTATTAAAGTAATTTTAAAGAAACCCTTAACATTCAATACGGAAATTCTATATAAATTATTTAAAGTTTATACAATAGACACTATTAAAAAAATAAATTATCCTATACAAATTTATAAAGAGGAAAAAATAAAATAATTTGAGATGAATAAGTCACTCAGATTTCAAAATAATATTACAATCTCTAAATTCCACACAACTCATGGTCAAAATAGCTTTGTCTTCAAAGGTGTCAAAAATTACAATGATCTCCCCAATGAACTTAAAACTATTAAAACAAATTTGTCAATAAATAAATTGAAAATAAATTTAAAGTTTTTTCTTTTAATAAGTGTAAAAACTGCATTTATTTTAATTGGTATAAGTTTATTCTTATTTTATTTTTAAATCATATAAGTATTTACTTTTTTCTCATGTACTCGCATATTCAAAATAAATTAAATTTATAAAATAAATAACTATAACAGTGTAAGTCACTCTCCAAGCACAAGAGTTATTCTCTTTTTTTGGAAAAGTTACAGTCATAACATTTACTAGATGTATAAAAGCATGCATTAATAAAGGTTTCAGCTCTTTTACTTCACAAACATCAACAGATGAAAGAATTGAAGGAATATAGGCAGAATGGTTAATGTTACACAGTGTGTAAAGTGGCCACTTAAACCAGCCATTGGCAGGTCATAAGCCCTGTAGATGCCTAGACTTCTATATTACCTTTTCTTAAATGTTCTTCATCTCTGTTGTAATATGTTCGTATAAAAGTAGATTTGTAAAGAATAAAAAAAACATGTGCTATTTATGAAATATATATTGATTAATAAAATAAAATATCTAAAAAACTTTTAAAATATTAAAAGAATTTAATTAAGCTTAAACATTATTTTTTTTAAAATATCAACGTTTTTTTAAAACTCACTTGTGCATGTCGTGTTCACATATAATTTTTTTTATTTTTTTTTATTAATAAATTTTATAAAAAGTACATGTTTTTGTAAAATTCTAAACATACATATCTTCTTTTACACATCTACTAATGTTATCACTGTAACTAAAAATTTATTTATTGATGTATTATTTTTAATAGTTTTTAGTTCATTGGGAAGATTATTATAATTTTTTACACCTTTGAAGACAAAGCTATTTTGACCATGACTTGTATGGAATTTAGGAATTTTAATATTATGTTGGTATCAGAGTTCATTGCTTTGATGGTGAACAATATCTAAACATAACAAATTGCGATTATTATACCAATCTCGTATGTATTGTTAATTGTTCGTAAACCATTATAAATAAAGCAAAATTAAAAATCTACAAGTAATAACATGTTATATCCACACCTCCATAGATTTTTCGCTTCATAATATTTGGGAACAAATCATGTTTTTGAGTTTCTTTTTTAGGTGGTTTCCGCCTTGTGTTTTTTAAACATGTTACAATTTTGTATTTTGTAATTGTGTATATTGGTTACAGTTTCAGTTTTGTTTTTGTTTTTTTTTATTAAAAATATACATTAATGGTGTTGCATAATATGCCTACCGGTTTAGGATCAATAACCTAATATAATAATTTACGGTAAAATATGTCACGAAATAGCCCGTTTAATATTAAAAGCAATAAAACAATCATAATAATGGAATATTCATAACTTTTTTATGCATTTCGTCAGAAATTATTTCTTAATTAATAAAGCCAGTTGCATAACACAGGTAATTTCCGAAGCAAGATGTCTTAGTTATAGATCCGTGTGGCACATTTTTCTTTTCCAATTGGTATAGGAACACCATAAAATATGTATTTTTTTTTTATTAAAACTAAAATTACATTATTACGAGTACAGGTAGGGACCTATAATTGAACGTAGTTATGCAGAAAGCAGCCAGCCATAGAAAATTGAAACCGAGATAATAGCACTTTTATGAAAAGAGAGAATAATCAAATCTACACAACAGATGGAATGTTTTTGACTTTGACAAATGAAAAACAATGAATATATAAGTTTTTCATAAATAAGAATTAAGAATCGAATTATGAATTTAACCAGTTTTAATGATTTTTAAAGTACCGTAAATTTTTTAACGTATCGTGGGTGATTTGTGCAAATTGAGAAATGCCATTTTTGTGATCGATACTATTTTCAAAAGGTGATTATTACAGTTTTTGTATGAAAGCGGCCTGGCTGTTTTTAGCAGAACATAGAATTGACTTTACTGCACCCGATAACACCAATATCTATTTTTTTTTTTTTAATTGTGGACTGTCTGCTTTCTGCATAACTACGTTCAATTAAAGTGTTTATTTTCTTCTTTCCCTCAACGGTGTTTTGAGTTCCTATCAGGGGCGTGCGGTGAGGTTTTAAATAATGATGATAGAGGATATATTGTTTTCAATCTTGTTTTCTTGTACGGAAATTTTGAAGGCTAGTTTCAAAACGTTTCGACGAACGCACGTGATACGATTTTTTGATCAACTTGTAGCGGAGACGCTCGTTATGGTTTCGGTCAGAGTTGCGCCATTCTGGGTTTTCCGAACTCCGAACGCAAGGCACCGGCCACGGCTTGCGGAGCGGGAGGTCGGAGCTTCGCGGAACTAGATTTGCCCACGAGAAAGTAGAACTACATGCTAGCGGACTACGGGGACAGGTGCTGAGTGCTGAGGCTCTAGAGCCGGGCAGAAAGTACAGCGCCAAAGAAAAATATGTTCGATAAATTTTATATTTGAAGCACTAACTTTGTGGTTATTCACTATAATAAAATAAATAAAACAACTTTGTTTTTAACCACTAATTTTTTTTTTCACCGACCGGTTTCAAAGCAAAGAAGCTTCTTCGTCAAGGTTTACGTATTAACGGGACTTGTAGAGGCGCGTTATTGGACCTTTTCAGGCGTCCCCATAAGCTCCAGGCTCTTTAGCGAAGTAGGGCAGCGAAGATGTACTTCATAGTCCTAACACTCCTATATACCTGCGTAAAAAATTTCAACGCTTAACAGTTCATGGTTTGCCTCTTCGTTCTAATACTCAAGGCACTCTCTTAATACCCATCCATAATTCCTCTTTCTTCTCTAACTCACAAAGTGTCCATGCGGCTCGTCTGTGGAATCATCTCCCATCCACCATCAAATATGTTACAACATTATCTCTGTTTAAATCACGTCTGAAGAAACATCTCCTTTCTCTTCCTTAATCTCTTCTCCTTTCCTTTTTCCTCTTTTTCCTTTTTTCCATTGAGTAATAGTTTTGATTTAAGGTAATTTACAAACAAATTCGTTTATTTCTATTTTTATATATTTTAAACTTTTTAATCTTTTTTTTTCTATTGAATATGTTCTGTAACTTGAATTATAAAAATAAAACTTTTATTTTATTGGTTGGTTGGAAGAAATTGCTAATAAGCCCGCCAATGTAAGAATAACATTATGTACAAAGAGTAATAAATAAGATGTTTACCCTTCCAGCTGTAAACATTTCGGAGGCACTGCAGTACCCAGGCAGTCCAAATAATTGCCTGTATGAATTATTATTAGTGACCCTTAATATATTCCACGCTGCTTGCGAATAATTTTTCCGTAGTTCCGCTGTATACATGGACGTCAAATACGATGTAAAGATGATTTTCTTAATTTCGTCGCTGCGTTGAAAGAAGCGTCTTGGTAGCATTGAGGCCCTGACATCAATGGCTCTTCTCTGTCTCTCTATGTCCTGATCATCTTTACAATCATCAGTCAGTACGTGGCCTAGATACTTGACTCTTGAAGTTACCGTTAAACTGTTGTTGTCCAGGAATTCGGGTGGTGATAAGTGCACGAATTCAATTCTAAGAAATATTATACATGATGAACCAGATTATGGTCGCGAGATCAAAGATTTGAGAGTCAATGATTCGAGCCCCGAACTATTCCCATTTTCTCGCATAGTTATTTACGATTTTATTACATATTTTTTTTATATCAAGCCACGTGTAAATACAAAGATGCGCGCGAGGGTTGGGTAACTTATGTTTGTATTTATAAGAGTGTAATTGCGGTACTTTGATACATCTGTATAAGCATACTAATGCATTTAGAATGGCGTATCACTTACACTGGGATTTTCCCAACAATTTCATTCATAAAGAAAAATACAAATATTATGTAAGCCTTAATAATATTGAAATATTATTTGCGCGGTGCGGTTCAATAGCTTTACGTGGAATTGATAGCAAAATCAATACTGAAAATTATAATTAAGGTACCCACCCGACACAAATTATTTACCTACGGACAAAAATTCAAATCGATGAAAAAAAAACATGCTACAATAAATTGAAACAGAGATTTAGAACATTTTAGAGAGGGAAATATGGAAGTTTAAGGCCTTAATATGCAAAAAACAGTGCTTTTAAAAATTTATTTAGTTGTTAATTGATTACCTTTTATCGTGAACACTTGACTAACCGACTACTCTGCTCAATGAAAATATTTTTCAATAATTTTTAGGTTTTTAGAATGTCATTTGTCAATGCGCCCTGTAGCTGCAAGACGTGCTGCAATCTAACTCTTATATGTTATCTGTTGTTGAATTAGGTATGTTATAATTGGAAACAAGGAACTAAAATCCCAACTTTCCGTGCGGTAGACGTGTTGGGACATTTATTGTACGATAAAATTATAAATAAAATTATAAATAAACTTCTTGGTTTAGTTTTACTTTTTATTATTTTGACCGACGAGCGCTTTCGCCTAAGTAGGCATCTTCAAGACTGGTGAATTGTTTACAACGTTTACAGTTTTTTATACTATTCAAAACATATTTTGGAGATAAGATCAAATAATTATTTTAACAGGGGACAGAAAACATAAATATTTACAAATAATTTGCTAAACAGTATTTTTTTGTGGAGTTTTTGGACCGAAATTGGGATTAAGCTTTTATTATTTAAAAGGTGGGAAAAGAACAGAAAAGAACACATGGGGAAATACAACAGAATGGGAAATACACATTTTAACAGATAAATCAAGAAATATCAACAAAAAACATCAACATTTATTGTACAGCGCCCTTGAGGTGATTTTTAACAAAAATGGAGCTTTATAAATTATCCACAATAATAATAATAATAATTAAGACCTGCTGCCATTGGCTTGTTTAAGTGGCCACTTTATACACTATGTAACATTATTCTTCAATTCATATCTCTTCTAATAAATTCTTCCATCTGTTGATTTTAGTGAAAAAAAAGCAGGAACCATAGCATAAGGAATAGTCCAGAAGGAGCGTAGAATCATATTTGAATATATCGAACTGTGTTCAATAATTCCCCCACTCCGCCTTACTTTCGCCGCGCGTATTCGTGAAGTCGCCGGGTAGTGTTGCTTGATGAGGAAAAAAAATCACAAATGTAAGGTAAAAAAAAAGTAATCTGTTAATTTCTTTAAAATTTTATTGTGCACGCGGAAACATTGATTGACACAACAGAGTAGATAAGTAAAGGGTCATTTAATAATAGTAATTAAATCAATTAACTTTGAACTTAAAATATAAAACAAATTTTATTTGACATAAAACGGATATTTTTATGTCATGTGAAATAATATTTGATGTTTTAAAGATAATGTCGTTCAAATGTCCCCCACGGCGTTGTTTTATCCGAGGTCTAATTTTCATTAGTTCTTTTATTAAATGAGCGTAAATGAGAGTAGGGTAAAAAAAAATTCTACCCTGGCAACACTAACGAAATTTCCATTTTGTTTCTTCGAAAAAAAACAAATGCATAACTTAAAAAAAACTATTTTTAAGTTATGCATTTGTTATATACACATTTATTTGCAAATTACAGATGAAATGTGATTGCATCCTGTTCCTTAAGATCCTAGCAGTATTTCTACACTTTAAAAGGACACAACACGGCATAGTTGAATTTAAATCAGGAGTTGCGTACTGAGCGACGTCAACAATGAAACTAATTGGTCAAAACGTAAACCTACTCATTTATGAGTAGTTGAGTCGCCTTCTATTTGATGTGCGTATGCGGTTTCTGGAATATTCATAATTCTATGGCAGGAACCTTCATTATTTTGATTGAATTATTTCACATACTAGGCAACGCCTGACAATTTTCAAATTTTTCTAATTATTTATTTATTTAAAACTTCAAGTCCAAAGAATAAGTACATTGGAGGACTTATTGCTAAAAGCATTATCTTCCAGCCAACCAAAAAACTTTCTTCTTGGACCGGTTGCTATGAATTCAATATTTTGAGTTTGTCCAAATGTTTGTAGACAAAATACTAGATGTTACCCCCTAGAAGTTATTGAGATAAACAAATTACTACAGAAATGGAGGACATTTTAGAGAAGGAAAAAAAGGGAGATGTTTTTAACCTTCCCTATCTAACAGCAACTAAAAAACTTTTTGAACAAACTTAACAATTAAATGTAACTGAACTCTTTAAACTAGAATCCTTAAAATTTATTCATAAATTAGCCACTGATGTAATTGTAGACGAAGATTTAAAACTTAAAAAAAACTGTAGTAAACATGAACACAATATGAGAATATCAGAAAAATATAATATACTCGTACAATCTTTCAAAACGAGAAAAGGACAATCGAGACTAATAAACCATGGACTGAAATTATACAATAAACTACCAGACAAACCTAAACAAAAGACTCAGAAAACCTTTACAAAAGATGTTAAAAATATTATTATTAACAGTAGAATGTGAATTTTAAAAGTGAAAATATTTTGTTAAATGTATGTAACCCGTAAGGGTTTATCAATGAAATTAAAATATAAAAAAATACGCCTAATGTACGAGTATACCTTTCAATTATGTTTTGCTATCACAAATTCGAATGCGCATTATAAAAAATAATATATTTACTATCATTATACATATTAACATAACATTTATTATTTCAATATTATTTTCTCTGCGATTTCTATTATAAAATATTATTCTTATCACAGAGGATGTGGTGTAACACTTTTTAAACTACCATACCATACAGCACTCAATATTTGATAAGAAATAAAAGCATTTTAGCTTTACAATTATTTCTTTTATTTTATATTTATTAAATTATTTTTTTTGCTGTCGAAATGCGATCCCTCAGGCGAATGTGTGGTAAAACGATGTATGATAGGTGCACAAATGTCGATATCCGTGAAGTGTGTAAGGCTGAGACATGCATTATTGACAGAATTAAGCAAGGGGTGCTGCGTTGGTTTGGACATGTAGAGCGAATGGACAGCGAAAGAACGACTAAAAGGATCTACGATGCAAATGTTGATGGATGCAGAAAACGAGGAAGACCGAGAAAGACATGGCACGATCGAGTCCATCAAATACTTGAAGATGGACATGTCAAAAGTAGGAATAATCGGCGTGCGTGCATAAGAAGATGTATGAATGTAGAGGAAGCGAGGTCTGTATGCCAAGATAGAGTGTTATGACGTTCTATCCTCTCTGCCTACCCCTACGGGGAAACGGCGTGATGGTTTGTTGTTGTTGTTGTTGTTCATTTTTTAAAACTTTCGGTTTATAGAAACATATTTTTTGGGGGGATTAACTATTCTATAGGGGGTAGAGAAGATTCAGAACAGAATAACCCCTGGTTTATGTAGTCATCATTTGCTTTTTAATGTTACTTTTTATTTATATCCAATATTCATATTTTTGTTTATTTATTCATTCAAAATTACATTCGTTTACATATTCATAAACTTATGAAGGCTTTTTAGGCTGTGCCTATGTTAAACCATAAAAATTAACAATAAAAAATACATGGAAAAAATATTATATTATAATAACATGTGATGCAATAGAATAACAATCTAGAAAACATTGCATAAATAATAAAATTCCAAATAAGATAAAGTAAAAAAATAATCAGATACAAATATTAAAATATAAATCATACAAAATATACAAAAAATTAACTAAATTAAAAAGATATCAATAAAAAAAGACGTTGCAATGTTTAAGCCCATTGTACAATTTATTACAAAACTTAACCAGGTAATTTCATTGATATTTTTATCAAAATAAATAACTATGATGTTTTATCATTGGCATATTAATACACATAGACATGCCCTGAGCCCTCAAAAATGATGACACTCGTGCCCAAACGCTGTCATGCCCAACGCCTATTTACTATTTAGTCGTTTTTCGACTGCCAGCCAGGTGTGACGTTTGAAATCAAATCCAAAATGACTGCTTGTGTCATGAAAGCGTGTAAAAACCTTTCGCATAAACATCGTAAAAGGATTGTCAAACTTTTCATTGGTAAATATTTGTTCACGAATGATTAAGAAAGCTTAAAAAAAATAATATTGTTTTTTGTAAACGCTAAATTACACCTGTATAACGGCGTTTTTGCGAAGCTCTTCTTACTTACGGCGCTGCACAGATAGGAATAGGATTTTAAAATATAATAAACTACTACCATCACGCCATTTCCCCGTAGGGGTAGGCAGAGAGAATGAACCGCCACACACGTCTATCCTGGCATACAATCCTAGCCTCTTCCACATTCATACATCTTGTCATACATGCCCTTCGGTTCTATCTGCTTTTGACATGACCAGACTTAAGATTTTGGTTTATCTGATCATGCCACGTCTTCCTTGGCCGTCCTCGTCTAACGTTGCCGTTCATTTTTGCCATATATACTTGTTTTACCATTCTCTCGTCGTCCATTCATTTTTGCATTTCCAAAAATCCAGTGAAAAGAAATAAATGGGACGAAATTACAGGGAATTAAGGGAAATTATCTGATTGGGATCAACCAAAAACTGATTGATAAAATTAAAATACAATCTTTTTTACATACCAAAAATGAGTATCCTCCAATTTTTGGTAGCGTATGCATGCTCGTTGAATGCAGCGCTGTTTTCGCGTCACTACTTTAAAAAATAATTTAATTATTTTGGCGCGGTTGTATTAAGATGTAAATAAGTTATATAAGAAAAAAACACCAATATTATTTGTAGTTTTTATGATTGTTATTTGTTTTAGATTTTTCGCTAACACATTGTACATAATTAATTATGTACACTGTATTCTCGTGTGTTACAAACTTGTCATCATGCTTTAAAAATATATGCGTATTCCGCTTTTTATTTTTACTACGAATAGTCAGTGGGTTTTCACGAGGATTTCACGTGGGAAATGTGCCAGCATTTTATTATGGTACTTATCAAGCCTAAAAACATTTAGATTAAAATGGGCTCACAAGTGGGAAATTGTATGAGTCAAGGGTGTATAAAAAATATATTGTTTTACTCTGAGTAATAACGCTATAGAGCCGCCCATGCCAACAAAAATCATTCCAGGGTTATCAATCACGAAGTTATCTATAGTTTACAGCAAAACAACGGGCCGTAGGCACTCAGCGGTGCTATTCTGAACCGCTCTCGCGCCGTAGAAAATACTTTTTATTTTGAGATAAAAGCTTTTTCTACGGCCGCGAGAGCGTTCCATATCATCAATCGAATATCACTCCAGTAGCTTAATCACAAATAACTATCGACGTGCTTATAAACATGCTAGCATTTGAGCAATCACAACAAACAATAATGAACATGCTTAAGTTATCGCAGTCATAAGTCAACGCGTTTGTAATCTCTAAGTCAAGTAGTTTTTTTTGTTTTCCTCGCAAATAAATACAGTTCATTGGCGAAAAATCGGCGTTTACTATAAAAAATAGTACAATATATATAGTTGGATAATTTATAAAGCGCCATTTTTGTGAAAATCACCTCATTTTTTTTGTATTTGCAAAAAGTACGGAGTATCTAATACAAAAAAGTGAAAATTAAAATACAATTACTATGGCGAGTGCTTTTCTTGACATTTGGCTTGCCAACCGCTGGCTAAATGCAATAAATAGCATGATAAATAATAAATAAATAAACGAAAATAGCAGTTTTGGAATATTTTCCATGTTTATAACGGTTAAATTCAAATATGTGACTGCGCCGCAGGATTATACGTCGCGGAACGTAAATATTTCGACATTTAATATTACGTGTTTACGGAATGTGATCGCAAATACGATAAACAACCATGGTGAGAACTTGTTATCACGTCGCTTATTAGCACGTCGCTAGTTATTTGTGATTGAACTACAGGTAGGGTAAGTTAACAGTGATGCTATGCAATAGAGCAAAAGAGCGTCTCTACAGTTGTAGCGCATTATTACCTCAGAGTAATAATGCGTCAACCTATAGAGGAGCCCTATCACTATGTTTCATAGAACGCAAGCGACGTTGGTTAGCAACAAATTGGCGGCCATTTTGTTTTGTTTGATAACATACGCATAACGGTTTTATCGGATGCTTGGCTTTGTTTGTAAATAACTTGGATATTTACGTTATAATAAATAAAAACCGACTATGGTGAATTGCAGTATGTTTGGTTGCAGCAGTAGGAGCATCAAAGTTGTTAAAGGACTCAGTTTTCACAGGTAATTGATTTCGAATATTTTTCCATGATTTACATTGATTTTTGGCATTTATTGTCCCGACACGTGCATTATGTTGCTTCAAAACTTTCCATATATGAACATATTTACTTCAGATACTATTTTTTCTCAATTTAGGGGATAAATTTGTGAATTAAGTGTGTTTACTATATAATGACAGTTGATTACGGGCAATATCTCGGGGCCGCACTAGGCATCCATGTAAAGTTTGAGTTTTTATCGAGTAGAGGTCGATTAAAATTTTACTCGAAAAAAACAACGTTAACCTTGAAATGGCATCTAAAATGACGTGTCCAAATTTCAGGCCGCTACGACACGCCGTTTCGGAGATGTGACGGACAAACAAAAAACTCAACACAGGACTTTGGTTCCATGGAGTTGGGATTTGTCTCAATAAATGTAACATACGTATATTGTGAATAAAATGAATAAATAAATAAAAAAAATAAACACACACGTGTATTTTCAGTTTTATAAAATAAATATAGGCGAATTATAGAAAAATAAATTGGAATAACCCTGCATTAATAAATACACAGGTACATATTTAAAAGTATTTACAATGCAAATTAATATCCATTTGGCAATTCTCGACCTGAGTACGGCCAATTGTTTTGCTACGAACTGTAGCTAACTTAATACCCAATAATCATAGAATGGTTTTCCTACGTTTGGGCTCCTCTATAGCTTGGCGCATTATTACTCTGAGATAATTACTCAGAGCTGTTTTATGACTGCCTACAAAATGTGACAAACGAAAGTTGGAAAATGGATACGCGCATCCATAATAATTTATGTAATTTAAATATGTAAACCCATAGAATAAGGAATGTAAAACCTTTCAACCTGCATTACAAAAAAAAACAGGGAGTAGTTTTAACGACTTTGTTCATATCGATGCCATTAAACTTTTGCTAAAAACATGCTAATCAGCAAATGGTAAGAAATTTAGATGAAGATATTTGTCCACCTCGTAGTGCAGTGGTTGGCGCATTAGTCTACCTCAGTTAAGGTCCCGGGTTCGTTCCTGGCAAGGGGGACTTAAAATTTAAGAAGCTTACAGTGTAATATTTGACTGTCCTTGGACTGGCACCTGAAGCGTAAGACTGATCATCATACCTTAATACATAAAATTATTAATGTAGTGTCCTATGCACCAGTGGATGCTGAGGGGAATGATTTTTTTTATATTTATTAAAATTGAAAACATATTATACATAATTTCATATAATATTCCCAAGGAGTTTTTGTAAAAAACTCATTTATGACATGCAGATAACAATATTTATTTACAGACGTATTCGCATTATTTAAAAAAGCAGAATAGAAATTATGATACACTACAAATTAAAAGAGTAAGAAAAAAAAATTTTAAAAATTACAAAATATACATAATACAAGGTATGGAAATGAATTCAAAATTATATATGTACAGGTGTTCTTTAAACCCTGTCACATCCAAAACCACGATGATTAGTATTAGCAAGAAGACATATTGGCACAATAAAATAATTTTTCAGAAAGAATAAAATTGTCAAAAATAAAATATTGAAAAAAAAATGATTGCTTACTTCTGCAGGGGAGAAACGAGGGGGGAGGGGTAGTCTGATACACCGTCAACAGCGCAACTGCGCCCCCCTCGCTTCTCCCCTGCAGAAGTAAGCAACGATTTGTTTTTTTTTTTTTTTTTTTAAATCTTCGTTCTAAATATTTTTTTTAATATGCTAATATGTCTTCATGCCCATACTGATCATAGCGGTTTCGGATGTGACAGGGTTTAAAGAACACCCTGTATACATAATACAATGTGTCTGTAAAAGAAAAAAATTAAAAGTTTAAAAATTACATGAATGTAATAATACAAGCTGAATGAGTATGAGAGGATGATGATTTGTCTAAAAAATTAGACACGTTTTAATTCGTATACGGGATACCAATGCATGCCCTGCCCTATGCACCATTTGGCGCGTATATTGGTAAGAAAAAGAAAAATACGTCATCGATTGCTGCTAACATTTGGTGGGTTGAATTCAATTGTTTATATTTTTAAAGAAAAAATTGCGTTTATGATTTACACAAATATTTAAATTTTGGGGAAAATTTTCAACGAATTGTGTATAACCCCCTATTAGAAAATGAGAACCAAGTTATAGTAGAGCGGGTGCGAACCTCGGACCTCTGACCTGAGTCCACGACACTAGTCACGGGACCACAAATCGGTTCAAAGTATTGTTTTCATTCGTTCCTTATTAATAACTTGATTAAAAATATATAGTTTCCATCAATTCTTAATTTAAAATTAAATAAAAAAATACACAAATGTCGAAGTATGTTCAAACAAAGTTATTGTAAAATTAGACAAAAAAATACCGATTAAAATTGTATTAAAATAAATTCACTGGCTTATGAATTTTAAGTGTATTAAACAATGTATGTTGATATAATATTTTGTTGTGCAAATGAGATAGCGCCATTGAGGTGATTTTCACAAAAATGGCGCTATATAAATTATTCAACTATAATAACTATAATACGCATTAGCAATACTATGGCTGTCGGACCTAACCTACAATTACATGACTGAAAATAATATATCGTAGCCAATTCCTAGCTAAAAGTATTAAAGCGCGAGAAAATATAAATACAGGAAATAGCATTATTTTAAACGCTGAGTTCATACCATAAAACGTTAAATCAAAGTTTTCTGAACACAATTAAACACCATTTTGACATTTCAAACGTCATAAGAAATGTCACTAAGTTTTTTCACAACAAATATTCTTTATTTAAATTTATTGTTTCTGTCAAACTGGCGTAACGTTTTATTTCATTTTCTTGTATTCAATGACCGATATGAGAAGTAAATAAGTTTGTGTTATAAACAAAACTGAAATAATCAGAAACATAGGTTATGAAGTAGCAGAAAAGTTACGCCAGAAATGCTTACCGTTGATGTTGACATCCTGAGGTTGGAAGTAGGACCTACAAAGTCCGTTCCTGATGATATTTGAGACGATTGGCTATCACTGGACACATCAGAGTCATTTGATTGACTATCATTAGCGTCGTACCTCATTTTCCCGGATATCTTTGACACAATATAACAAAAGCACTAAAACTAGTAACAGATAACTTATAACTGTGCAAAAGAGAAACACACTATGAAATCAATTAATATCAAGTTGCTTTACTATATTTTCCGTCTTTCGTACGAGAATTAGCCTATGACAGTATTCGAGTATTGGTTTATGGCGATGACTCATCGCCTTATGACGAAAACAAGTATTGGGGATGCCCTTCTGGGAAAAATATACTCGGTTTGAAGTACAGAATGACGTATCTGCTTCCAGTCGGAGCCCGGTTTACCTAACAACGAAGTAGGTATTTGACGTTTTGGTACTGAACTTTCACGATAAAATGAAGGGTGATCTCACCTTCTATTTTTAGTTGCATGACTCCATTTCCAGCCAATGGATAACAAGAATTCGAATGACGTAATATTCTGAGCCAATGGCGACAGCCTCTTTACTGCCATCTATAGGATACTTTTTATAACAGTTTTAAAAAGTTTCGAGCAAGATTCAAAGTGGATAAATTTGACATTCATTCATACCTCATACAATAAATTTAAAAAAGTGAATAACTGAAAGCTTTAGGTTTCATACAAGTTTATTATATAAACTGAACATGTAAAATATTACATTATACACGTTGGTTTGTATAGATTATGTAGAAGAGTATAATTAGTTTGGAATGTGAACATTTAAATCTTGAGTTTTCCAACAATACTATACACCACACACATTACATTAGTTCCATGTACATAATTATTTCGCTTGAAAGATTTTTTTTTTAATTATTAAAATAATTTAGGAATGAAACGAAGGAATCTTTGGAAAAAATGAACAATCAATTTTAAAAATAAATGTTTTCCAACAGCACTTAAATCTATGGAATTTTATACTGTATCACCCTGTTTCAAAACTAACTCTATGCAACTTTGGCGTTCTTATAAATAAAAATGAATACTATTTACAAAATAAATATGCATCAAAAATATTATGGCCACAAAAATTTATATATTTTTATTTATATTTACTATTTTAAAAAAATAATAAAGCAAAATGACACTTCTAGATATGTATTGGAATATTATTACTTGGAGATGCAATTTGTAGTTAGATAATTACTTATTCCCAGCAGATTAATATTTAAAGGTACAATATGTAGGATTGAGCCTAATCAACCAACAGCATAAAATAATATGGAATTCAAAATGACAAAGGGGCTGGATATATATTATACCCACCTAATCTCATATTCATGAAAATGTATTTTGCATCATTATGGGGTTGCTTTTTTTCAAGAATTATATAAATAAAAAAATTAAGTGTTATAATTCCTCAGGTTTATGGCACAAATTGGTAACTCAATTTTACTAGTTGCGAGATATTGCACATATATAGTTGTTTTATTATGACCACAAAGCTTTATACTTTTATGCATATAAAACTTTCCTTAATCGTCATATTACATTTATGAGTATTATAATATTACATTATTTAAAACACCTCCTAGACTCACACCTAAGTTGAGTAAGTGTTGTCTTTTTATGAATTAATACTAATAAAAATATAACAAAAATAAATAATGTATATATTACCATGAATCGGTCTTTAAACAAAGAAAAAACAAATTTATAATTTAAAATAAAACAAATATTCCAAATATAAACTGAAATATTAAACATAATAAAACGAAGGGTATATTTTCAAATGTGTTTTTAAAGATGGCTTATTTCAAGTGGCTCAAACTTTGTATTTAAAATAAGAACATGAAATACACCTCTTTAGTTATGTGGAATAAGCGATCTTTGAAAAACTCACTTATCTCTAAGAATTTATGTAACCAAATACAAAACAACTATTCTAATAAGTTTGTAACTAGATTATCTAGTATATAGTTTAAGATACTTTGAAAATAACGCCATTAAAAAGGAGGCACCAATATAATTTATTTAAAAACTAACTATTTATTTCGAGAACCAAATTTATGTTTTGCGGAAATTCTGACATAAACCCAGTTACTTTTTAACCTAATATTCGTAAAAATAAAGTATTTAAAGAGGAAAAACAATAATTTTATACTACTTACTTAAGGACAGACTAATGCTCTTTTTTCAGGTTTAGCGGTTCCATAAAAGCAGTCTTGTATAATTACAAAATTTCACATTAATTAGTTAGAAATACAACTGCATGGTGTAGGTACCTAGTAAACGCAATACTTTTTTATTGAGTTATCTTTGGGAGCCAATATAATAGGAAATTTTTAATTAAACATGAAAATGTAAAAAAGAGAAGTTTACTTATTAAAAAGTCCAAAAACTAATTTATTAAAATACATCATTAAACATTTTGAGAGTTGGTATCACCTGGGAATAAATAGTTTGAGAACAAACCTATGAAAAAAGATATGCGGTTGAGATACAAATTAATGTTAGGTGCTGTAAAAAAAATAGTACCTAAAAACATCGGCAAAAATAATATTAAAATTTTTTATATATACATGTATTCAAACACCATTTAATACCAATAAACTCCTAAATCATTTTGAGAACGCATAACAAATTAAATTTAGTTTACTAAAGATAGGAATACAAATATATGCTAGGTGTATAACTTTTTTTTTAAATAAAAATAAATATTACCATTCTTATGATTGATTCAAATACTTTAATTTTGGGGCAATTTTCAACGAGGTGTAAATAGCTCACTATTAGAAAATGGGAATTGAGTTGGGGTAGAGTGGGGATTAAACCTCGGACCTCTGATCCGCAACACTAGCCACAATCTGATTTTGGGTCTCCAAGTTAAGGCAATGATTTTATTGTCTTATGCATAATTTTGTTATGTTAGATTACAAACGATAACAACCCTTCTAAATAGAGAATGTTGACATGACTTACAGAAGACTTTGACGCAGGAAATATTTCATGTTTCTCGTTTTGTTAAACTCTGCTGTAATCTTTAACAGTTTAAGCTAGAGATAAAAGGTAAGAACGAAAATCGGCTATTGTCAAAACCATCTTAAGGAATATCAAGGATGTATCTAATTCAGGTCCATTTCAGTATACTGCATCCAAAAGTCACTTCTTAGTATCAGCTTTTAAAATGGAAACATTTAGAGTCAATAGATCTTAATCATTATGACCAATAAAAAAAAATATTATGAAATTTATACAGACAAATCATTATTTACATATCAAATCACTAAATTGACAGTGGCACCTTTTTTATAAGTGTGTTGAATTCTCGAATAGACACTTTTTGTCTTGATAAATACTTACAATTGGTAATGGATATATTATTAACAATACGTAAATTTGATTATCAAAAATTATTGATATGACAGAAAGAATACAGAACACATAATGCTAGGGATTTATTCAGACTTCGACGATGGAGGCACAACTTCAAATAATGCTTGCGTAGTGATTGTAATTTTATCTGTAAAGAAAAAATATTAATTATCAATGTATTTTCTTAAGAGAAAGAAAAAAACACAAAAGTTTACTCTAAATTAAGCCATCATTTAGCATTTTTAAAATGAACTCCATTAAAAGTAATATTTGTGCGGTATTAATATTAAAGTACCTACTAAAAAAAACTCACCCATTAGTTTTGGTCTCTTTCTATAGTAAATAAAGATGGTGTACACAGCTACTCCGATCAGAATGAATCCAATAGCGAACAGATATTTCACCGAAGGATCAGCGATGATAGGAACGATGGCCAAAAAACACGCCACAACCAACACGAAGAATGGCACAAATAATGGCACTTTGTATGGTCTTGGAACATTAGCGTGAGACTTCCTCATGAAGATTAACGCCACCATTGCTCCTCCATAGAATATCCAGATCAGGAATGAAGCAAAATCAATAAGCTCCGAAATGTTTCCAACCAGTATGAAACCGAATGCAATCAGGCCCTGAAATTTGACAAACACAATATATCATAACCATAATTATGAGAAGGCTGTATATGATTAAAATTTTTCATATTCGATTATGTTATGTACCTTATTTATTCTAAAGCTTAATTGAAGTTTAGTGTCATATAACTTTGAACTTCGTTGAAAAGGTTTGTGTTTAATAGATGCAACAATCCAGCATCAGTGTCTTGTACATCATTGTATGTGGATGAGTGTCAGAAAATATGGTGGGCGTATTTTTTTTAACGGGTTTGTTTTACACACATAAAATTCATTAGTCCCTTATATAATGACACTGCGTAGGTCATTTTTGTTATTTTAACAGGACAATAGAAAAACAGCTTATTTTATTAAAAAGCTCAACTAAATTATGTCTTAAAATGAATTACAAATAAATGTTTTTCCATAAACTATCACCTATTAAAAACTCCTATTAAGTCCTAAAAAGTCTAATTCCTCTTCAATGAAAAAAAATAGGCAATTTTTATCACCGTCTAATAAAAAAAAACATAAGTGACTTATGCGGTGTTGTTACTTAAGACATAATTTACTGTAAGGTACTAAGGTCATTTATGGTTCATTTGAAAATCTTCTTTGTGAAGTGTTTGTAAGTTTAATTTGATTTTAATATATTTAATGTGTATTTGAGATTATGATCTTATTATTTTTAATAAGGTATGTTTCAAAATTAAATAAAATGTTTCCCTCGGATTCATCTTACGGATTTTGCAATTCGGTATGATTCTCCTTTATAGTCTCACCTGAATATCATAGTGACTGGAAGGTGAAACCCCAAACATGCACTCCATAAGATATAATCGATTCAATGAGCGAGGTATAGTCATCTTTCAACAGATTTATATCTGTAATAGGACAATTACATGGACTTGAACTCGTATTTCTGTACTTAACTATTAAATTATTTATTTACACTATCTGGCTGCGCAAGTGTTTAATCAGGATAGAGTGGTTTGTGGCTGGAAAGACCGTCAGTTGATAAAGGTCCACCTATCCTACACCCCCTCTAGTGATTTCCCAACTTTTCCTCAAATATTTATTCATTCTCCTCGTCATGGGTAGCTATGGTTGCTATGGGAACCAATATTCATATCCAAAAACACGAATCTCGTGTTTTTTCTCTTCGTAATTCGTCTACCCGCATCGGCATGCCTTTTTAATCGTCTGCCCACATCCGCATGCATTAAATAAAGCAATTTAAATAAAATTACCATCTTCTGCCCCCATTCATCGAGGTCTATTCATCCCCACATTAATTTAGTAAAAGTGCTGTGTTCTCTGTTCGCCGATAATCCGAAGCTCTACCCGGAGGAAAGGACTTGGAGATTTTTGCATCCGGACTCCTGTCCCTGATCCCCTTTCCTAATTTGCTTAAGGTAAAATTTATGTTTGCTGTGGCTCATTTGGCTGCAGACTGTTTTAATCTGCATCTACCATCTCCGCGCACCGCATCTTTCTTTCCCGCAAAATTAACACAGATCAACATTTCTATCAATTAATCCCACTAAATTATAAATCACCACCCCACTATCTAAAAATTGAATTACACACTTGAATAACCTCTGTAATATTTTTGAACATATCTTCATTATCTTTTTGATGAACTATTAACTTTATAACCTGTACTGTGTAGGAGACATAACTGCAACTTATTGTTTTTAAACTTTATTTTGTGTTTAATATGCAAGTCTGTATTGTGAAAGACTACTGGGCATTTAATGTATGAAATAAAATAAATAAATAAAATTAGCATGCTTCATTTTTTGAGATTTCATATATTTTATTAAGGATGTCTAATGATTCTCGATAATTTATTTTTATTAATTTAAAAAGTGAGTTTGTACCTGGAATGCAACTGCAGCTGCTGGTGTGAATCTTCTGATATGAACAAAGGAAAATACTTCAATAGTGTGCCCTTCTTTTCCCGCAACATAACACAATCTGAAAATATCAACGAGCATATTAAATTATCTATGTAAAGTAATCAACGAGTGTTCTTACAAAGATTTATAATAGATTGTATACATACAACTTGAGATGCTGAGTATGACTGCTTATACAGTATAAGGCTTTTAAAATGCATTCTAAAATGAACACTAATTTTATCTAATACTTTTGTTTCACATATTGTCGCCGTTTAGGCAGAAGTCACAAACCTAACAACATAATTTTAAGAAATCACCATTTGAAACTTTGGAGAAATAGGAAAAATCCGATTTTTGTGTTTTAGAAGTTTTATGGATACAACACAATTTCTTCATGCCATTTTTATAAAATCCATTGGTAATTTTTTCTTTTAGATACATTTTCATGAATCTGGAAGGATTTTAATGTGGCGAAATGGGTAAAATTTGGTTTAATGACTTTTTCTTGTTTATAATGTTTTTCTTTTTTGCTTTCTCATATTTATGTATATATTTCAGTAGTATTTTTAGTTACTTATGTGTATTTACCTACTTGTTACTATATTTTTTGGTAAAGTTATGCAATCTTATCATTTTTTGCTTTATATTTATTTCTGCTTATATATGAGGGTACCATTTGCAAACCTGGCAAAATCCATCTTTCTTTATTTTGAGCAAATCACAAAAAACTGATACAATACTTAATTTCAACTTTTTATTATAATCAGTAAATATTTTATACGTAAGCAGTGATGACATAAGCATGATTATGTCAAAAAACAGTAGGGAAATAATAAATTTAATTGTATACATTCCAACTATACAATACTCAAGTAGAGGTTGCCATGTTTGCAACAAACCCAATAATTTAAAAATCAATTTCTTACAAATAAAGCCGTATTTTTAACTGAAAATTTTAAAATTATTGTAAAAAATTGTATTCTGAATAAGTTTCAATTAATATCTCATTTATTTTAGATTTCGGATTTTGCTGGGTTTACAAACAAGTAGTACCCTCATATGTACTTATGTATTTTTTTCTTCATATTTATGTTCAATATATATTATGTTAAAGGCAATTTATGCCGTTTATATAATATATATATATATATATATATATATATATATATATATATAAATATCTAAACACAAGCAAAATGTTTTTAGGAAAAAAACTGTCAAACTAAAAAAATTATAAAAATCTGCCCTTAACTGACAATAAATTATATCTGCCTTTAGTGATATATGCTTGTTGAGATTTTATTGAAAGTCACGCCACTGTTTCTCACTACCAACAAATAATTTCAATTTATGCTATTTTTTTCTAAATTAACCTTGGTGACTTTTGTTTCTTAAAGAACATAGTTTTACTCTTTTTCGCTTTCAACTCAAAACATATCAATACCCAAAATTGACTTTTTTAGGGTTAATGACTTTTGCCTGAATGGCGACAACATGACATTACTTTCTTCTATGTATACCCATTTTATTTTATTAGAAAACCAACATACAGTAATTAATAAATCTTAAGATATATATTATTGAAAAATCCAATTAGATGCCTCGTTGTAATTTTACATAAATTGTCGTATAAGTATAATGAATATTTTTATTATTTTATGTAAATATAACTTAAGTATATTATTATAAATATTAAAATAAATGTATACTTGAATACAGATCACCAATGTTGGTCCCATAGATACACAATGGATACACATTATCAAATATATTTTTGCATTTTATAACTGTGTCAGTTTATTGGTTTATTATATAAATTTATATAAATTCCTTAATTTTTTTTTTATTATTATATTTTTTTGAATGAAAATAAATATTAGCGTTCTTATAATTTGCCCAAAGATTTAAATTTGGGGGCCATTTTCAGTGAGTTGTAAATAACTCACTATTAGAAAATGGAAATCAAGTTGTGGTAGAGTGGGGTTCGAACCTCGGGCTTCTGATCCGCGAGTCAGCGACAATAGCAGCAGGATCACAACTTGACTTAATTTAATTATGTTCAGCCATACTTAAAACTCGTAATGTGACTTTGAAACATAGAAAACTAAATTTCAGCATACAATACATGGTCACTTTTCAAACATATTTTACCGGGTAATTCCAAACTGAAGACTGAGAGCGCAACCAAAGGTCGCAATGGCAACACCAACAGGAATCACATGAGTGAACATTCCCAGGGACTTGGCACCAAACGATATTGCCACGGCAGAAGAAGCCATCATTTCGGGAACACTCAGTGCAGTCATGTACGCAATATTCATGAAGACGTACAGTCCCGTAATTGTTGGAACAGCTATCATTATGCTCCTTGGAATGTTACTGAAAATGGAAAATAAATTATGTTTACATTCTCACCCCGGAAATAGCACTGTTATCACTAATATTATTATTTCTTCATTTATTAACGGCCTATATTTAATAAACTAAATCATTTTCATTTGCAAAAACAAAGGCACAACTTAAAATTCACTCACTTCTGTTATCTAGTTTGAAATATTTTCAGAAATAACAATGGCACAATAATAATTGTGTCACTACTATTTCAGAAGTTCAGTGGATATTTTTTTTTTTTTTTTTTGACGTATTATCAGAACTACGATTTATTAAAGTTTCATTACCCCGCCAGTGACACCACAAGTTCTAGACTGTTCTGTTCTTTCCGTAAACGGGAAATTTATCACAATACTTTATAATTGGTCGATTCGGAAGAACTTGTGATGTAGTTCATTTTTATTAATTTTTTCATACATTTTTGAGATACTTTCTGTTACAATTAAATGCTCTAATTTTTTGTAGAATTGAAATTCCTCATTGTGCGAGTAGAAAATATGTACATTTCTGCATACTTAATTAAGGAACTATAATTTTGGACATGTGCCATTATTATCACTGAGGTTACTATTTACCTGGTGAGATTGATGTGATTCTGGATTAAAAGTGATTTATTCGAAATTTCCAGAAAACATGATGTGTAATACAAAATTTATTCCAGATAATCTCTACATTGTTTTTGTTTACAATTAATACACTGAACTCCTGTTTTACACAGTGGATTCGTTCCACTATTGTTTTCTTAATTGATTTTTTAATAGAAGTTAACAAAAGTTATTTACTATCAGGCAATAGATGTACCTATTCATGCATAATTAGTACAGCACAAGGGGTTATTTGGAAACTGTATCAAAAGAGTCTGGCGTCCTGTATTTTGAAAAAAATATTTTTAAATTTGAATGAAAGACTTACACAGCCGGGTTTTGTATTTCTTCTGTTACCACTGTCACTGCTGTCCACCCATCGTAAGCCCAAAGTCCACTATAAAGAGCTAATGCCATACTTCCTGGATTAGTTTTGGTACCTTCAAAGCCCTTTTCTAGATTCGTAAAATTCCCTGTAAATTGAAATGAATTTGAAATTCTTGGTATGTTAAAAATATTAATTATATTTGTTTCTATGTTGGCAATGCTGGATATTTACTACCAAAATAATGTTAAAAAAAACATTTTATGGTCTTTACATATATCCCAAAGATTTTTAATTTATTTTTACAGTATTATAACTAGGTAATTATAAAATTGCTATTTTTGAGTTAAACACATCACTGCATCTTCTTACATCAATGCTACAAATAGACAAGTTATGATGCATTCAAATCCGATTTATTTAATCAGATTTACCACCAAAATCCTGATTTTGAAGTTACCTAGTTCAAACCCCACAATATAATGAACATATTTTATATTTCAGAAGTCAATTTTGTTTCCTGGTTATCAATATCTGAGAAGTTTTGGGGGAGATAAGGAATTACAGCTGTAGACCATTGTTAGGACATCTCCCCATTTGCTTTACACATTCGCGGACATTTTTTTTCACTCAAACAGACACATAACTTTCTCATTTTTTTAATATTTCACCTTCGATTGGAACGTAGGGGATGGTTTGAAGTAAATCTCATTTGACTAACATACTGAGAATCTTATGTTTCTGACTGTTTTTTTTTATAGGGACTCAATATCGCAAGGTAATTACTACTACTAGGTAACTTCAAAATCAGCATTTGTGAGTTACCCACTAAAAACACATTTTTTAATCCTCTTCCGTGAATGATACAAATAAACAAGTCATGCATTCAAATCATCATAACATGAATCGAATGAATCACAACTTATTTTTAGCATTAATAGAGAAATGTGTGTAACGTGTGATGGGTAACTCAAAAATGCTGATTTCAATTTACCTATAATAAAGAAAAACACTTGATGTATTGGGTCCACGTGTAGTATTTAGTGAACATGATAGAAATAAAATAAAAAGGAATCAATTCATTAGTTACGTAAACCTTGACAAAGAAGCTTGTTTGCTTTGAAACCGGTCAGTGAAAAATAAAAATTAGTGGTTAAAAACAAATTTGTTTTATTTATTTTATTATAATGAATAACCACAAAGTTAGTGCTTCAAATATAAACTTTATATCAAAGTTACCTATTTAGTTGTAGTACATATTCACGATATCTCTTCCTACCATTTAATTACTTCAGTTTCACTTAGGCTATATCTGTTTTCTCACTACCAATGTCTTTTTGACTGACACCTATAAGTGTAATTTTCTAAATGAGACACATTTTTTTTCTGGCTATAGCCGGCATAATCCGAATGTGTCAATGAAGAGAAAACCATAGCGCAACTCATTCAAGAAAAGCCGGACTATCAAAGTTTTGTTATATATAAATGCTGGCTGAAGTTTATACTCACCAATTGAGAGTTCATAAATTCCTCCACAGATGACTACAATGCAGGCTAATACTTTGCAGGCAGCGAAAATGTTCTGAAGTTTAACATACAACTTCACACTACTGATATTAATGATTGTAATTATACCTGGAATTGAAAAGAAATGTGTATGTTTGTTTATTTTCTTTTTTTCATTATTAAACATTAAATGTGACCTTATTGGAGCAACTCGTGCCAAAGACACTTAACAATATACTTTTTTTTACATATAAAAATGCACATAGAAAACATAATATAGAGAGAAAAAAATATAAAACAGTATTACCCACAATTTAAAACACTATACAGCCCATTAAATTTTTTGATAAACTTTACTTATGTGTGCATAATAGAAAACATATTGATCATTGAAATGTGCATTACACATGTAAAAATTGCATGTTGACTTGGTTCACCGACAGGCACTAACACATGAACATAGGCGTTGAACGCTCTGTGGATATATTTAATTTCTTTCTGTATTGCTGCATATATTGTATAAACTCAGAACCAATAACAGGTTTCCATATAAAAATGTTCTTTCATATTTTTTTTAACAATGAAAGATATATATATATATATTCTTTAAAATGAACTATAAATGGGGCGGGATAATTCGTTTTACCAAATTCTTTGAACAGAGCTATAAGACTACTAATTCTGCAAACAACGGTATGCAACGATACATATTTACATTCCAGTCTACAGCCATCTTGTTTGAGGTGTTAAAAAAAATTTTTTTGGTCTATATGAACATTACAATATAATTTAATGAAAACTACACAATAGCTTATAGATACTTTTATTAGTTACAAGAGTAGAGCAATATTTTAAGAAAGTTACAATCTGTTTAATATACTACTTTGAGAATATTTTTTTATCAGTGTACGGTTATAATGTAAGTTTAAACATAGTGGGTTGGTGCGGATGTTGGCTTATTATTTTGGCTGTGGTGAGTATTTCCAGGGCTCCAATATTAACATTATTTCCCACATCAGCATACTCTGATCCATCGTCTGCGAGGTGACTCTTAGTAATGTCCTGGAAGAAAGAAAAAACGCATATTTCAATAGGCAAAAAATATTACTAAAATACTTTTTTTTTTAATAAGTAACAACATGTATAATAAAACTATTGGACAAATTCAAAATACTGTTGGTTTTCTCTTTTGTTGATAACAGATACATTTTATTAACTTACAAAAAAACGGTATAAACAGAAATAATAAATTAGAGCACCGTTTAAATAAACAGATGCAGTAACTTACTGCCATTAGACTGTTGATGTCCTGGTAGTGTTTAGGATAGAGGGATTTTAGGACATGATTTAAGTTTTTCTTAAGTTCGGTGAATTTAGCCTTGGCTCTCGTGAACTGCTTCTCCTTGGACACACTTCTGGGAGTTTTCTCTTTAGCTTCATATTCCTCGGTGGTTTTTTTCAAAGCAGATAAATTGTTTCTAAAGCTGGAAACAATTAATAACATTGAGAATAAAACATTAGGTTTTTTTCATTGAAAAAAAAAATCTTGTTTTATTTCGTTTTTATTTATTTATATGTACGCCCAATGGGCATTTTTAAGGACATATTTATACAAAGAAAATTGTTATAAGGAAAGCATAAAGACACAATGGTATATTGTAGACTTGGTGGGAGTGGATGCGGGAGAGAGGTGTTTATAATTGAATTTGATTCAGTGATCCTTTGAAAGAAGACAACTTGTTATCAAAGAAATAAAGAATGGTATATTTGTTGGCAGACCTGAGAATTCTGGGCATAGGGGAATGAAAACCATAGTTAGTTCTATGGTTATCGGTATGAAAGAGTAAGTTTTGTCTGAGGTTTCTAGTTAGCATATATAATTTTATTGAGCTCGGTAGTTCAAGCGCATCAAAGAGTGAGTTATCATCTGATATATAAATTTTGGGGGCGGCATTTTCAATGAGTTGTAAATAACTCATTGTTAGAAAATGAATATCAAGTTGTGGTAGAAATATTACCTATATAGGTATATAAATCAATTATGCCAACCTATTTCAGAACACGATCGTTCCTCTGTCAAACAAACAAAACAAACAAACCATCACGCCGTTTCCCCGTAAGGGTAGGCAGAGAGGATAGAACGCCACAACACTCTATCTTTGCATACAGATCTCGCTTCCTCTACATTCATACATCTTCTCATGCACGCGCGCCGATTATTCCGACTTTTGACATGTCCATCTTTAAGTATTTGTTGGATTTGGTCATGCCATGTCTTTCTCGGTCTTCCTCTATTTCTGCATCCATCAACATTCGCATTGTAAATATTCTTAGCCGTTCTCTCGCTGTCCATTCGTTCTACATGTCCAAACCAGCGCAGAACTCCTTTCTTGATTTTGTCGATAATGCTTGTCTCAGCCTTACATAATGTACGGATCTCAACATTTGTGCATTTATCGTACATAGTTTTACCACACATTCGCCTGAGAGATCGCATTTCGACAGCATTCAGCTTACTTTCATCCCTGTTTTTCCAAGTCCATACTTCGCTCCCATACATCAGGGATGGGACCAGGACTCCGTTGTGAACTGCCAATTTTGCCTCTTGTGACAACCATTTATTTGCCAAGGTCGATTTAAGTGCACCGTTCACTCTGTTCCCGGCACTCACCCTCCTTTCAATATCTTTCTCAGTCATTCCATCTGTCAATGCTTAAAAATCAAGTAAAACTAAATATTAATTGTCAGCCTCGTGGCCAAGTGGTCAGCGCCTTTGCTTATCATGCAAGAGGTCATGGGTTCAAATCCCGACATGGTTGACATGAAATATTTATTTTAAAAGGTGTTTTTACACTAGAATACTTCACAGCCTCAGGGCTGGCACCTGAAGCGTGGGGCTGATCTTACCTTCATGTAATAAAAAAATCAAGATATTAAAACGTAGCGGTTGGTGAATATTACTTACAATTCAATTTCTTGTTTAGTTTTTTCAATTTTAGCATTTTTGTATGCAATAAGCTGTTTGGTCTCACTGATTTCTTGGCGCAGAAGGCCGATGTACTCCAAGAAGTTCTTAGACTCGTCAAATACCAACGGGTCGTAATCCTCCCGCACTAGGTGCTCGATAGCTCGAGCGAATTTCGCTTCTCGTGTATTGTATTCATCTTGGAAGTTGTTTTTATCCCGTCCGTCATTGGGATTGTTGGAAAATTCAGTATAAGCCTCCTGTAGGTTTTCGACGATGGCTAATTTCTGTTCCTCTAGGCGATTCAGCAAATCCGAATACTGTTCGTGGTCATCAGACATTTTAATCTGTCAAAATACAAATAGGTATTTATTTTGAAATCATTATACAAGTTTGTTTATTGTTACGACGATTAAATGGGTAAGATGCATAGCATAGTACACAAGATACAAAATATTTTTCATAACTTACCTTATTTGAATAAATAAAAAAAACTTTTCGATTACTTATTTAAACTTGTAAAAAAACAATGTTTAAAGAAATGACAACACAAACAAACGCGACCGTTAGCGTTATCTAGAAACGTCACAAATTTTAAATGTTTGACACGCAGTTTAGCCAATGTAAGTGTTCTAAAAAGAACAACCATAGACAAATTTATTTTATGATCCGGTAGCTGCAAATAGTGATGGACAAGACCAGTTAGTAGGTACTTATTGCGATTTGCGATTATCTGTTAATCGAACAATAAAAAGTGTCTAAAAAATTCATTTTGAAGTATGAGGTAAATAAAAAATAATAAAAATCAATTGAAAGTTATTTACCAAGTGTGAGAAGTCCGACAAGTTTTTTTAGTAAATCTTGATGATATAGATCCATTTGATTGTAATTAAATAGAACTCCAAGAGGCACGACGGTATATTCTGCAAAAGTCAAAACTAAAACGGCCACTTCAGCGGGTTTGAGGACCATGATATAAATCCAAGAGCATACAAATGAGGGCAAAGGCCCCCAATATGGATGGAGGGGACTAAACGCCTCTTGAAAATACGCATATTCTGCTCCTGATTTTGGAACCACCGTCCCCAATTCAGCAAATGCAAGAGCTCCTAAAAATTAAAATATTATGAAAGTTAACTAAAAAAACCAACAATTTATTTTTTTGTACGAATAAAGTTGAAGTTAATCCCCTAGTAGTGTCGCGGAATCACGGATCAGATTTTTAAAGTTTGAACCCCGTTCTACCACAATTTGTTGCCCATTTTTTATGAGTAATTCATATTTGCTAGTTAAAATGCCCCGAAAATTGAAATATTTGATAAATCATAAAACCAATTCAACGTTTTAAGGTCATTAATAATACATTTTTTTATGCTAATATTAGGCAGTATAACAATATATTTTTACTCCGTTTACTACATCAAATCTTTTGAACGCTTTTTAAATCAAGGGTAAAATATTACTATACGAAATTGTAACAAACAGTTATTTTTAATCAGTTTTCTAACATCATAATATATGCTAAATTATATTATATTATTTTATTTTTCTCATAAAAACAAAACACATTTAAAGCTAGGGTTTCCTAGGACAGCGGCGCCCGTATTTTAACGGCCGTAGTGAACGGTGATGCGATGGACAGCCGTCGTAACGGTGACTAGAGAGTGGTTTCCTAGGAAAACGATGTTGATAACACCGTTAAAAATAAAACCACTCTCTAGTCACCACTACGACGGCTGTCCACTGCATCACCGTTCACTACGGCCGTTAAGATACGGGCACCGCTGTCCTAGGAAAGTTTATACAATGGCTTCAATATGTCGGTAGAAATATATATTCAAAATGTATCTCAATTACAATCTGAGGGTAACTCTTTTTATAACAGAACAATATTTACGCTAAGTACTTGTTTTAGTGTATCAGTGTTATTATTGTACGTGTCAGTGAGGGTGAGTAAATATATATATTGTGTGAGGGTGTGTGTATATACTCGAGTGTATGGGTGTGTGAGGGAGAATGTGCAGTGAATATAAGTGGACTTTTTGAACAATTATTGTAAAAATATATCTGTTTTTTTAAACCTTAATGAGAAAACCTATCAACCGCCTTATCGATCGATGTAAAATTGTTAAGAACGCTCCGGCCTAAAACCAAAATTTAAAAATATTTAAGAAATAGTAAAAACCAAAAGATTGGATAAGTATATGTAAGTACGATTACATGTATATATGTGTATGTATATATATATATAGGGTGATTAAGTAATATTTTGGTACAAAAAACAAAACTTACCCAATAATGAAATCAATCCGCATACGATCCAAATAATAATACAAAATGCCACAGAACCAGTGTGTCTTAGAGCTGATGTTGGAGAAATGAATATACCCGACCCAATCATGACTCCCACAATCATGTTTACTGCAGAAAAGAGCCCCAGCTCCCTTTTCAGACGAATACTGGATAATGACCCGATCTTTAAGCCATCTTTCAAAGGTATATCATCGCCGTTTGCTTTGCATTTCGTATCTTTTTTGGCATAACCCATCTTCGAAAGTCTGTAAAACATAAGAAAACAATAGTGAGTATTTACTTCACATTATACAGTCGGCCAGTCGAAACTTTATTAGTTGTATTTTTATTCAAGCGTACTTTTGATTAATTGAAATTGGTTTATGTTAATACATATTTTTAAAAAAACTTAACCACATATTCATTTGATACCTTAGCATGTCATGCCTGCGTTTCGTAAGTTCGTTCAATTCGATTTAGCTATTTCACTTTAAGGTTGTAGTCTGGTAAAACGCACGCAAAATGAGGAAATCATACGATTTTGCCATTTTAAAACGAATGTTTTTTTTTAAATCGCGTAATAATAAAAAATCATAAATTAGATAAAAACATTAACTTTAAACGTATTTCCATTAAAAAATATACTTTGAAGTTTTATATAACTAAAATATAATTACTTTTAGACCGGTAGATTACGCCATTTCAAATTTAGACTAAACTTAGGTATCTGGACTCATATAAAGACTGAGTATTGAAACAAAATTTGTATAAATGATTTGAAAATAATAAATTGAACATGAAAGTGGCCGCAGCAAAATCTTAATTTTTTGTTTTCGAAAAGAAATATAAGGATTTTAAATCACATCAATTTTTGTAACATTTTTCTACGTAAAATGATGCCTTCGGTAATGCCAAAAAAAATGTAATTGAAATATTTTAGATAAAACATTTTTTTAATTGTAGAACTGTATTTTTTTAACACGATAATTCTAGTTGTAATATTCACACCAATATCATATTTCACTCTCGTTTATGTGTGAAAATTCTGTGACTTTTGTACTGACTACTCCAGATGAATAAATATTTCTCAGCGATAAACTGAAACATCTGATTTATGCTTTTCCATTTCAAAAACGAGTGTAAAGTAGCTAATAATTTTAATGTGCCTTTTTGTAAGCATTTATAAAAAAAATATCATATAATTACATTTAGATCATGGGTGGCCAAAGCGCCGACCGCGTATCCATTTTTAGTCACCCGGAATTTACTTGGTGAAGAAAAATATCCATGTTTGTGGAGATTTTGGCGGCGTATTTGACATATTTTTTTTTTAGTAACCTATAGTATTATACATGAATACATAATATAAAGTATACCCAGATTTAAAAAATTTTTTTTTTTTGACTACATGTTTTTGTTTGTTTACAGAATAAATAAGAGATAAAACAGAGTATTCAAAAAAAAAAAATTACATAGCAATAAAATACATATTAATAATAAGAATAATAAAAGAAAAATCCCACAAAGGCATGGCCTGTTCGTGGGTATACAAAAAATGTTTATGAATTGTTTTCTCCTATAATAAATAGACAGGTATAATATGTTTATATAATATAAGAAAGAAAAATGAACATGTATTCTGTAAAAAATTGGACGGTACTTTTTTATTTTTAAATAATTAAAAAAGAAGAAAAAAACATTAAAATTTTCCTTATTATTAACCCTTATACTGCTAAACAACGATATATCGTTGTTGCTAATCCCTATCATAAAGTTCTAACTAGACTGATGCTGACGTCATAATCCCCAAAAGGGTAAATGAATTCGGGAACTGCTTGTTGCACTTAACCGTCAGTGGTATAAAACATTTTCAAAACATAAAAATTACTTATTCGACGGGTTATTATTTAGTTTCGTACCTATTTCAGCCCTACGAAAAATTTAATACAAAAAATGTTTTCTTACGCGCAGTAAAAATTTAAGCATTAAATTGTACAGCAAAGTTTCTTGAAAATGAATGAAAAATCATTTAAAATATTTTAATGAAAACGAACAACTTTGAACGACGTCACTTGTTCATATGAATCAACCAATGATAAGAGGGTTGTGTAAGATTTCCGGTTTGCTAATCGTCAATGGACCAATCAACAGAACTAACCGAGAAGAAGCGGAAGAGAACTTGCGACGTCACACGCGGATTAATGTCAGAAATACAAAACTTTAAAAGACCGTAGCGCTGATAATACGATACAAAAAAATTGAAAAAAAAATCTTTGTCTAAAAACAATTTTTTTTTTTTTTAAACCACTAAACATCCTCATTATAAATTTACTTATGATGTTTAAATTTGCAGTGCTTTTAAGAAAAGAGAAACGACTAAACACAGGAAACTTCTAGCTAGTCGGGACCTGAAACAGTGAACTTTTTTACATTCCAAAAACAGTGAAAAAATAAATCTATGTTAATAGTTAGACTTTGAATCACTTATATGATATTTGAGGAAAATAATTATATTTGGTGTTTTCCCCGCTATTAAACCCGATTCAGTGATTACGAAAATATTGATGTACTTCCGTAATGAATAACTAATTAAATACTTTACCTTTAAAATAATAACTCTTATCTAGTGAGGTCCCTATATCACCGGAAAACCCCATAATTAAGAATATAAACAGATAAGTAAGCCATAAAACATAAAAATAATTCACCATGGAACCTAATGATTGTCAATTAGGACGTTTGAATATTAAAAAAATCATTTGTTAATTTATTATAATGGGTACCCACAGTAATAGTAAATCAAAATGTTTTAGCTGTTCATTAGGTAGTAATTATTACTCTACTAACAAAACGTAATTATTACTATACAAACTCTATTCTACAAACAAAACGTAAATGAGGTATATCAGCTCGATATTGATCCAAAAATACTTCAGAAAAAGCTTCTTCGATTTCGTGCTCTTCGTAAGAGTCATATTATAAATTATTATCACTATCACTTAAAAAAATATCGTTATTGTCTAATTCACTTTCGGAATAGGTTGAGCTGCTAAGCCTCTGAGTTTCTCGGCGAGGTACTATTATTTCTTTTTTATTATTATTATTATGGATAACTTATATAGCGCCATTTTTGTAATAAAATACCTCAAGGGTGCTTTACATAGTGATTTTATTGTTAATTCAATTTAATTGAAGCTTTTAAATTTGTGATTTAATTAAAATAATTTATTTTGTTGTCACATACTACGGATTTATTCAAATGATTTAGAGAACAAGTGGGTTTTTAGTTTTTTCCGAAACATCACTTCACTTTCACAGCCTCGCACCTCTGCTGGGAGAGCATTCCATGCCATAGGGCCTGCAACCGCAAATGCACGTTCACTAAATTTAGTGCGCTGTTTGCGTAGAGGTATAATAACTTTTCCTCTCGCCGTAGACGTAGCTGATCTAAGCGTGAGACGCCTGTCAGCTAGTTCATCTGGAATGCATAGTTCCCTTAGATATTCCGGAGCAGAGTTGTGCAGTGACTTATACATAAGCCAACAGAGTTTGTATTCGACCCTCTGGAAAACGTAGCCAGTGTAGTTCCCGAAGTAGTGGAGTGATATGACTGAACTTCTTTATCACTTTCACTATCTGTTATCATTTCGAATGATATATTTTGTAAATTTATTCATAATAAAAAGGACGCTTTGCAGAGTTAAATTGTTAGTTAGAGTAACACAAAGTAAGATTAAAAATATATATAAATGTAAAAAATATGTAATTTACCTCAGCTGTTTGTAATTTCGGCAACTGTTGTCTATCTCGCTCAATCCATTATGCGTGAACTAGCTATTAGTGTAACGGAATATTTTTCAGATACAGTTGTACAAAAACATTATTTTTTTCAAATTAAAATTATATTATAACAACTACCAAGAAATAATATCACTTCTTAGTAAATTTACTGGTTACCTTTAAGTTTCAATCTAAATAACTCCCTACAAACATTTGGACATACTCAAAATATTGTTGATTAAAATAACTTGCATAAAAAATTTAAAGTATTTGTAGGCATTACCTAAGAGGTGAAATAGTTTATCCAGATGAAACTCACCGACATCAATAAAGGTTTCAGCTCTTTTAGTTTGCAAAAGTCAACAGATGGAAGAGTTGAGGTAATGTAAAAATAATCATGAATGTGGATGTGTAAACATACCCAGAATAGTGAATATTTCGCAGTGTGTAAAGTGGTGATTTAAACCAGCCAATGACAGATCATAAGTCCTGTAAATGCCTAGACTTCTATATTCCCTTGGGAAAAATGTTTTCCCTCTCTGTTGCAACAAATTCCAAGATATATTTCACTCAATTTTTGTTTAGATGCATTGATGGAAGTGGTAGGTTTGATAATATATAACAGAGCACTTTGCCCCGCAATCAACAAAAAAACTATCATAATTATTTCGTTTCAATAATAACAATGCGCCTTGAGATTGCAGTACGAGATCAGTTTTGTTTGTTTTTATTTTCAATTATGAAAGGGTTTACAACCGCTGTACGAAAATTTTATATTTTCGGCACGAATTGTCTATCTTGCTCACTCCATTGGGCTTGAATTAGATATTTATGAAATGGAAGATTTTTCTTGGAATTGCTATTAATTTTTAAAACAGTAGTGTGTTTGGAAAACAACGTATTCGATAAAATATTTTAAAAATGTATTAATAATAAGATTTCTGATTAGATTCTTGAAAAACTGCGTAGCAGCGTAAGGGTAAGGGACAACAAAATATATCATAGGAAAAAAAGAGTTAATATCTTAAGTTTGAATCTAGGATAGTGCTAGTTTTCTAAAAGAGGGAAAATTTTTAATGTTTGTGATTAACAAAATATTATCAGTAAAGTAAGAATATAAAAAAAAATTAACCTATAAAATATGCATTTCTCTGTGCTAGCTTCGTTTTACAATGTGATATTTCTAGCACACGATTCCTGCTTAGACTTGATCTATTTAAATTACTAGTAAATAAATTTTGATTCATAAATGTATATAAAATTTTATTTTATGTTTATATTTATGTTTATTGTTATATTTATGTTTATTGTCATATTTATGTTTATTGTTATATTTTTGTTTATATTTATATTTATGTTCATGTTTATATGTTCATATGGTAGAATTGGCTCTGCACTTTATAGCCATTTTACTGGAATAAAAATTTAAATAAAATAAATAAATAAATAATAAATATTTTAAACATTGAAATTGAAGTGAAAATTTTACTTTTAAGTAAAAATATAAGGCGTCTTCATTCCCGGGAATTGCACACGGAACCTCAAGGAAACGCGTCACCACTACACCACAACGCGAAAGAAAATGCATTATGTAAATATTATCTACATACATTTTATGATTGATTAATTTATCAATCTCTGCTTTAATCGAAGTCGATCTGGGTTTCACCTCTCACCTCTAAAACCCTGAAGGTTACGAGGTTATCAGCGCACAGTTGATGTAACCCTCACATGGCATCTACATAGATCTAACAATGCCAATCTGTGATAATAGTATTATACTATAAGTATCGTCAATTATTGTTATTACACGTTGTCATATATAAATCATAACAAGCGTGGGATTTTAGGTATCTAGTAGGAGTTTTTCAAACATACATACATTGTAAACTTTAAATATTTAAATTAAATATGTTCAAAGGTAGTTGTGTTGCATTTGGCATTTAAGCTTCTGATTCTAAATCATATATTCGTTATGTTTTGTTTTATTGATCTTTAATTTGAAATTAGTTTTAAATAATCTAACCTGTTCCTTATTTGAGGATGGAGGTTTTTTATGCGACGTTTTGGCTCACAAGCCAGGATTTAAGAAAAATATTGGAAAGTGTCCTCGACACGGGACATCTCGGTGCGGACAAATTCAGTTTAGTGTTTAAGTCGGTAAGTGAGTATATATATATATAAATATATATATCGAATCCAACCAATGAATGACCCCGAAAATTTAGTCCGCGTCCCTTACTTCATTCAAATTTTATATAGGTATACCTATTTCTCATTTATATTTTAAATAGGCCTTTGTGATAAAAAGTACCTACTTCAAAGCGTTTATAAACACCAATAAATCTCAATTCAAGTAGAAAATGCTCGCTTGAACATGATTTTTATAAAACTTTTGAGAAGACGGTATTTATTTATTAATTTTTTATTTCACGTTTTACATAAAACTATATTTTTAATATGAATACCTCACTGGGCACAACCCGTGTCGAGGCATTCATTTACATGATTTAATATATTATACTTATAATGTCTAAAAAATGTATATAAAATACATATAAAATATTACATATTCACATTTAAATCCACACAGATATATACATATATAATAGTAAGAGAGAAAAAAAAAAAAAATTTAAAAAAGAAAACAACATTATAGTATAAGTTTAGCTCACACATTAAATTACTGTGCAGACATTAGGTCAAGTAACAAGCTACTGTCAGCTCCCGGTGGCCCAACATACTTAACGATCGTCTGTATTTATCTACCAAACGATTACAAAGCCGGCTCCTTTAACGCCTCGATACGTACGCCCAGGAAGATAGTAACACAGACGGAAAAAATATAATAACTAAATATTTTTTTTATAGTGGCAACATTTTACACGTAGATGCTCTTATATGTTAATAGGGCAGAATCTAGCCACATTATCTGTGCATCTAGGCGTTTGTTTTCAAAACTGACAGTTATGTCAGATTTCAATTCGACTTCAAAATTTACTTATTTCTCTCTCATATTTTTAATAGGCTTTTAAGAAAAAAGTGCCAGCCTCAGAACGATTAAAAAATTAAATAAATCGTAATTAAAGGAAAAATTGCTCGGTGGAATATTTTTTTTGGATAGGCACGCGTATCGAGGGGTACTAGACCCGTCGGTACAAATCGATGTACTTATATCAAAACTTGAAGGTGGGAAGATCGATAGTGTATCTTCGTAATTGAGAGAGTTTGTCTTCAACTCTGACGTCTTAATGAAGCTATGTCAGTTTAGTGCGTAGATATGTGTGCCGTGGCGTACGCTTCTCTTGTTACATATAAAGTCGGTATTGTATATTCGTAATCACTCGGGAGAATTTATCTTCAACTATACCGGCACGGTGAATGTTTGGCGTCCTTAGCTTCTCATCATAATCGCGGCCCTGGAACTCGCGGTTTTTTTCACCCTCAGGCTCGAAAAGTTCATTTGTGCGGTTTCTGGACGCGTAGTAGGTAGAGTTCATGAAATCTCGCTTTTATATCATAATTTGGGACATCAAAAATTATCCATGTTCTTATATTATAATATATTATATTGTGTGGCACGTGCCTCATGGCGCTTGACGTTATCTAAGACCTGAAGACATATATTTATATTACGTTTTCTACACACCTGTTTCAAATAATAAAAACTATTTATCAGATAAGAGGTTTATCTAACGGAATTCAGTATTCTGCTATTATTTAATACCAAAAATAAGGACGACTTTTTTTCAGAGAAATTTCTCTATTATGGCCCCAAAAAGAGTGATTAATTTACCGGATGAACTTATTAAGTTCTCCAAAACGAAAGCCGTTTTCGGGAGCAGTGTACAAGTTTGGATTTTGTCGAAGGGAAGAGACCATTGCGGGAGACTACTGCGAGATATTACATAGACTTATATACTACGAGCTGAACCCGGCAATGCTTTGTTATTGCTAAATTTGAGTACATACTCATACAGAGTGTTCTTTAAACCCTGTCACATCCGAAACCACGATGATCAGTATGAGCAAGAAGACATATTGGCACATTAAAATAATTTTTTAAAACGAATAAAATTTACAAAAAAAAATATCAAATAAAACAACTGGTTGCTTACTTCTCTAGTGGAGAAACGAGGAGGGAGGAGGAGGAAGTCTGATACACTGTCAACCGCGCGGCCACTCCCCCCTCGCTTCTCCCCTGCAGAAGTCAGCAACCATTTGTTTATTAAATATTTTATTTAAAAAAAATTTCTTCATCCTAAATATTTTTTTAATATGCTTATATGTCTTCTTGCCCATACTGATTATCGTGGTTTCGGATGTGATAGGGTTTAAAGAACACCCTGTATATATATTTAATGATCACTTAATATCAATTATTGTATTTAGTATAAATTAAATAACATATGCACGAGAACATTATTATTTTTATGTTCCGGTTGACATAAATTGTAAGGACAGAGAATTTTGATAAATAGGTATTCGAACATAGTTTTCCTGTCACTGTCTTGCAGATGCTTCCCCGATACTGTCCGAAAAAGACAATAGCCTGTCAGACCTTTTGTTAGAATAGACAAAATCGACGTTTTGTTGTTCCGTTTTCCGCACCTCAAAAGTCAATCAATTTTGTTATTTTTTTTAGACAGGGTATCAGAATAAAATTTTCTGTATCGGTAAGTTTTGCATTTTCCAAAAATAGTATATATGCCGTGCGCCCGAAGACAGCAGATAAAACTGTGTCTAGTTCCCATAATAAACAATTTTTGTTAAAATGAAACAATAGGGACACGCCAATGGTAAATATCTACAGTGTGTAAAAATAATTCTGCTCTAGTTTCATAATCCAGAGAGAAAATACGGGAATACGTTTGTCTAAAGAAAAGTTGGACCGCGTTTCCTCTTATTAAGATTAATCTACGATTAAACATTATTAAGTATACTCACAAAACTTTACTTTATAATCCTTTTATGTAACCAATGAACTGGTTTCTGTGTTCTTAATTAAAACCATCTACCTATTAACTAAAAACATCCGCGCGTTACGGTGCTGTGTAGTCACTACACACGCAAAAAATGAGAGATTTTAAATCGTAAAAGTGTAACATTCATCGGCAATTGCTTCAATTATTTATAGTTGAAGTCAAAAGTGATGATATTTTTAATCTAATTGCTAAAAACATGAAAAAAAATATTAATTCATGCTCTCACTGCGCGCAAAAGAACCGCCCCCAACGAAAGCCGGGAGCTACTTACGCAGCTAACGGGCGTCTGGGAGAAGTACAATAAACTTTGATTTTCGCGCGTGTGACGCGTAAAAATTGTCTCTCTCGCTTCCCAAATATACCCGTATTATCGAGGGTGAGACAATTATATGTTAGGATTACTATTTTGCTACGAACGCAACATGCAACACATTGGTAAACTTTCTATTGTATCGGTGATATCTCCGATTTTTGATAAAACGGTTTTTATGTTTTCAATAATCATTGATTATTTAATAAAAAAACATTTTTCCGATACGTAAATGTATAACGAAGGAATACCGCAAATCTCAACCCATCATTTGTTATATTTATACAGATATTAAAGTTATTAAATGCAATGTGTACTAGCTACTAGATACACATCACCGGAAAGGGAGAGTTTATACACAAAGACGCACCTGGAACCCTCTAAAATTATGACACTTAACTGAACGTAGTTATGCAGAAAGCAGCTAATCCAACGCTCTGTCGTTGGTTGATTTGGAAGAACTTGTGACGTAGTTCAAAGTTGTTTAATTTATTAAAATCACTTCTATTCAATTTTTTATATATTTTCGCGAAATTTTGCCGTACAATTAAATGTTCTTATTTTTACCGCGGCAATGCAAGATTTTTTTTTTAATATATTCCTCATGTGAGGGTAATAGAAGCAAATTTCTCAAAATCTCCATTGAAGGAGTTACTGAGGTATTTGCGAAAAACTATGAAAAAAGAATTGTGAGATTTGTAATTGTAACTCAATGGAGAATGCTAAGTTTGCGGTGTCAAGAAGTATAATTGAAATCTGTTTTTGCAAGATTTAGAGACGGTTTTGAATTACGCCATTATTTGGGTAGGTAGGTTTTTATGTATAGTTTATTTTGGCATCAATAACTAATTTTCTGTTTTTGGTGGAGATTTCTAAATTTGCTTCTAATAATTTCATATCTCGTATTATCAAATTGTCAATAGGGTAATTCATAGCTAACCTGAGGATGCTGGGAAAGAAGAGTAAAAATTATAATTAGTTCTATGGTTTTCGTGTGGAAAACCCGATTCCGTCTCGGGTTTTTGAAGGTTTTCTTGTTTTATAGATTGAACGGAATAAATGGACCAGTTTATTTTCCTAGACAACGTGGGTCATTTGTCAAAATAGTCATGAGTCAGAAATTCAAAGTAGTTACATAAAATTGCAAAACAAACTATTATTTTCTTTTTTTATTGGCTATAATAGGCAGATTACATCTGTGTCAATTTCTGATAGCCCCAACCTGCTAGTCAAGGATTTTACATATATCGATTCTTCGCCCATACACGGCGTTTCGAGGCCAGACCGTGAAACTTCCAGAGGAACATTCTTCATGGTAAACGTTTTTTAAAAAACTTGATTTTTTAAATATTTTTATTTTATTTTTCATAATTTGAAAATATAGGTAGAGTATTAAATCTCCCCGTTGTATTGCTGTAGTTTATTGCTAACTTTGTGGTCAATAATCATACAATGGTTTTACTCCGTATGGGTGACTATTGGATTATTTTTCTAAGAAGTCCCATCCCTTCGATACGCATCGGACGCGGACAAGGAAAGCGGTTGGGTAGGGGTGTGTGGAAGGTGTGCTTGTCCGAGAAATTAAGAAGTTACTTTTAGGTTATTTATTACTCTGAGGATTTACTCCGTTTTGAATTTTTTAAAAGAAGTTTTTGATTTATATATTAGGATTTTGAGGAATATTCCTCTGGAGTTTCGCGGTCCGGCTCTGAAACGCCGTATATAAATAATATGATTATGCTATTTTTGACGAAGATAACTTAAGCCTTCCGATTTTACAATTTATTTTTTTCAATTCTGACATCGAACTGATCTTAAGGTTAGCTTTCGGGAGTTAAATCAATTTAGGTATATTGACCTCAGATGAATTTATTGGATGCAAGACGAATGCATTCCAAAACAATTAACATGTCTGCACTAACAATAAATTTATCGACATTAAATAAAACGATGTGTCCAATAAATCATATGTTTAAGAAGCATTGATGTATGACAAATAGACACCTTATGAATCACATTTCATATTTAACAAATAGTGCTTTTCTCTCAACAATTCGAAATTAAGAAACAGCAAATCACGATACACGTGAATATATTTGTGTGAGAAATTTAAAACAAATAAGTTCTTCAAAAGCGTATTGTTATTGATAATTAATATACAGTTTACTGATAACTAGATTTAAGTTAATATTACATTTATAAAGTTATGTGTAGTAAGTTTAAGATTAAATAAAGCAAAGTATCTTTGATTTCAATAAAATGCAAATAACATGATGGTATAAAAAGCAGTTTTACTCTAAATATAATGAAAAACAGGCAGCAAAATGAGCCAACGTAACCAAAAACACGATTCAAAAGCATCTATCGTTTTGTTTTGTTTTTTGTTAATGACAAATCAATGATCAAAAGATGAAAATGTATTGTTTCAATTTAAATATAAGATATATTTATTTCTTCTATAAGAATACTTTATCAAAAGTATGGATGTAAAGTTACGTAATGTTATCAAAAGTCGCTGTAAATACTCGTAATTTTACGGTAAGTTTTATAAATGACGGTAATTTTACCGTGGAACATAGAGACTTTTTATTTGTTTTTATTCTTAGTTTATCTTACCTAGACGCACTTTCGTTTGGAATACTAGCCCTGGGCTGGTATTCCAAACGAAATTATAGCGCGGTATAGCGCGTTTTTACGTACTATATACGGATTATAGCGCGCTGTAAACGCGTTCGGAATACCAGCCCAGGCATAGTAATTTCAAAATCACAAAACTTCAAAAATCATAGCGCTGATAATTATCAATTATAATTGGTACTCGAATATATATTTTTTTTAAATTGGCTTAGTTTGATAGTCTATTAACAAAACAAAATATATATATAAAACAACCATACTTCCTTAATATAATAGCCCTAATCTACGAGTATATCATATATATCATGGGTGGCCAATGTTTTAACAACTACGGGCGACCTGTAGCTCAATCACAAATAACCATCGAGGTGCTTAAAAATATGCTAAGCATTTGAGCGATCACAATAAAAAATAATGAACATGCTTAAGTTATCGCAGTCATAAGTCAACGCGTGTGAAATCTCTAAGTTAACGCTCGTGTCGGTTTGTTTTTTGTTTTTCTTGTAAATAAATACAGTTCAATGGCGAAAAATCGACGTTTACTATAAAAAATAATACGATATATTGCATTTACAAAATAGTAAGGAGTATCTAATACAAAAAAGCAAAATTAAGTTACAATTACTATGGCGACTGCTTTTCTTGACATTTGATTTTCCAACCGCCGGCTAAATGCAATAAATCGCATGATAAATAAAAATTTCCGTTTTGGAATATTTTTCATATTTACGCCGGTAAAATTTAAATATGTTATAGCACAGCAGAATTATGCGACGCGAAACGTAAATATGTTGACATTAAATATTAGGTGTATCCTGATGTTGCATTCTGATCGCGAATGCGATAAACAACCATGGTGAGAAATTGCTATCTAGTCGCTTATTGGCACGTCGATAGTTATTTGTGATTGAGCTTCTGGTTTGGAATTTTTTGACAGTCTGCTAATCCCTACTGAAAGTAGTAATTAAAAGCCAAAAAATATTTTTATGTAAAAACAAACTTACATAATACCAATAGCAATTCAATATCAAGTTATTTTAATTACAGCAATTAATGATGACTTCACAAAAACATAAAAACAGTACTTATTTAAATAAAACAAAAATTAATATTGAATTCTGCTTGAGGAGATATGTGAAAGGCTAAATTTGTTTTTCCTCCGATAGCTTTACAATTCGTAATTATTTACTATTTATTTAGTTCTAGCTGACCCTTAGAGTATATACATCTGCTGACCCGACAGACGTTGTCCTGCAAGACCGTCGTCTCGAAATTCCAAAACTAAAAATTGACAATATTCAAATATTAAATTTAAGTAGATACTTGTTTATGTTTGAATTCCAAAACATAAAATAAATATTTTTTCAAATATGGCATTCTTTTTGCAAACGTCAAACTCAGGTCGTCTCACCGTCTCACCAACAAAGGGGTGTACTTATGCAGGAATACGATTTTATTAAATAATATTATGAATTTTATTAAATAATATTACAAAAATGTATTAAATAATATTATTTTAGTATTACCAAAAATCCAATAAAAAGAATTAAATGGGTAGAAATTATAAGGAATTTAAGGAAATAATCTGATTGAGATTCACAAAACACAAATGTTGTTTGTAAACATTCAAAAACAAACTTTTTTCATACGCGAAAAAACAACATCTTTCAATTTTTTTGCAAATGCATTCTCCTTGAATGCAACCCTGGTAGATCGATGAATAAAACATTTATGCTCATAACTTCTGTTTTACATATTTGATTGAAGATTTTAATATCTGCGAACACGCACAGTGCAAAGATCTCTATTTCTCTGAAAACCGCACGTAAATCGGTTAAGCCTTTTAGGAGGAGTACGGTGACATCACATGTACAGAGGAATTATATATACAAAGATAAGGCGGCCCGCTGGAATCATGGCATTGCATATTTTCAGCAAGCTTATCATTATTTGGTTCAAAGCTTCTTATAAAATATGATGCCGTGTCATAAATATATCAAACTGGAGCGAAGTTTTGTTTTTTTAAAATACCTGTAGATTTTTTTCTTCCCATAATCAAATGGGTTTACAGTAAATGCGTATAAAAGTTGAACAAAATGATAAGAAAAAAATTCCACATGTACATGCTGCGTGGATTTACTGATTTAATTAGTTATACGTGACAGCACGATTTTATGAACAAAATTACACATACATAGGGATACGTAACATACATGCACTCATATATGTATAAATTCATACACACACATACAAAAAACAAAAAAAACAATTATTTTTCTAGCAATTTAGCCGAAGTATATCTCTTTCCATGACCCACTTTTTTGCATAGTCTTTAAAGGTGTGATTGGTTAAACTTGGATTGTATATTATTCCTGGCCTGGCATTTGAAGCGTAGAACGGATCACCTTACTTTCATGTCTCAGGTGATCGAAATACGCTGCACTTAATTTACCAAAGCAGTGCCCTAATTACCGTCGGGTGCGGGAAGGGGTATGATGATGATTATATAGGTGCTGACTATTTGTCGGCAGTTCGTGTCAGAACTACGGGACGCGAACCTAACTTAGGAGAATGCACAGGAGCTGGCAGCCGACAGAGATGCTTAGAGGATCTTTGCGGACACCATATGCTCCAATTAGGGAGCGGACATATGTACCTTTTAACGTCAGAATATGAATCAATTTTTTTCTTTTAAAAATGTTTAATTATAGGTTACCGATGAAGATACTTTAAATGTTCATGCAAATATACTCATTTCCGTACACAAATATCGATTTTTCTTTACAGACAGTCGAAGATACTCCTATTGTAATCGGGGCCCTAGCATTATTAGGCTACCAGACGTTGGCAAACTCAATGGAAACTGTTAAAATTTAATCTAAAGTTGTTGGGTGAGGAAACAGCGATGATGATGATGATGTTGACGATGATGATGATCTTTCACAATCTGTCAATCAAATGAAATCATCTTCACATTATTCGCAAATTAATTAAAATGTATGAGAACCAATATCTGACAGCTGTGGCCTCAAAATTTTATCAGAAGAATGATTTATGATTGCGATGTGTTCGTAGGTAAGTAATTTTGAAGGATGCCTGACGTTATTACAATCTCTCAGAATGGAGATAAAATTAACGGAGGCTTGGTTGAAAACCGTTTAGTTATAAAACCTCTGATCTAAAGAATGAATGAAAAACAAAATGGAAGCGAACAGTATTGGGTAGTTTTGCAGATCCAAAAATCCGACGTCCAAATCTCGAATCTCGAATCCCGTTCTGTCACTACTTGATTCAAATGAGGAAATTCAATGATTAAAAAAAAAACATTTTTTAATAAACCATCAAACAAAGCCAATTTATAAAATATATATTTTTGCATATCGTATTATCAGAAACATGTTTTTTTTTTAAAGTTTTGTCATTTTTAAATAACTCTACCTTTGACGTCATAAGTTCTCTACGGCGAGTTTTTTTGGTCAGATACCATTTTCAAAAAATAAATGTGTATTTTAATTATTTCCGAAAACAAGTAAAACAAACGCTTAAAAAAACACCTCTACGAGCACTATCTACTCACTGATAAAAAAGTTGATAGCTACAAACTTTACAATATTTGAGTTTGTCCAAATGTTCGTAGACAAAAGACTGGATTTCACCCCCCCGTGAGTAATTAAGATTCTACTTCACTAAAATCAACAAATGGAAGAATTTAAGAAATATGGATGTTCAAACATAGGCAAAATGGTGAATGTTACACAGTGTGTAAAGTGGCCACTTAAACCAGCTAATGACAGGTCATAAGCCCTGTAAATGCCTAGACTTCCTTATCCCCTTATTTAAGGTATTCTCCATCCCTGTGGTAATTTGTTAATCTTAATGACTCCAGAGGGGGTGAAATCCAGTCTTTTGTCTACGAACATTTGGACAAACTTAAATATTGTCATGAAACCAACTGGTCCAAGAAGAAGTTTAATAATTGAAAAATTGTTTTCAGGCGTTGCCTAGTGTGTGAAATAATTCAGTCAGATAAATCTCTTCACAACAATAAAGGTTTCAGCTATTTAACTTCACTAAAATCAACAAATGGAAGAATTGAAAAAATATGGATGTTCAAATATAGGCAAAATGGTGAATTTTACACAGTGTGTAAGGTGGCCACTTAAACCAGCCAATGACAGGTCATAAGCCCTGTAAATGCCTAGACTTCTATATTCCCTTATTTAAGGTATTCTCCATCCCTGTTGTAATTTGTTAAGCTACAAACTTTGACTACCTTAAGAGGACACACGGTCCGGGTTTTCTCCATACAAACGTATTACGCATTTTCTCACTGGACTTAAGCACAATTTTTTTTTAGGTGCTATAAATATCTTTCACTGGCGTGTCTCTTTTGTTTTGCTCTTAATTAAAAAAACTTTTAAAAGGGCGCTCAGTTTTATCCGCCGTCTTCGGACGTACGCTGTACAAATATGATACATATTTTTTAAAAATGCAGAAAGCACTGACACAGAAAATTTCATTTCGATACTTTTTCTTAAAGAAAATACAAAATCTGGTCAGTTTTGAGGTGCGAAAATCGGAAATACGAGACCTCGATTTTGTCTATTTTAGTTAGGCATAATCAGTCCGACTTGCAGTTATCTTTTTTGCGCAGTATCAGGGAAACATTTGGGAGAAAGTGACAGGAAAACAACGTTTGAACATTTATATTGATTGTATAGCGCCCTTTAGATGATTTTCACAAAAATGGCGCTACATAAATTATCCAACTATATATAAGGAGGACATTCAGCCTGTCTACAAACAATTTGACATTTTCAAAAAAATGTTGATGATCTGTTTAAATCGTAATAGATAGGAGCTAGATTACAGCACGTCTTGCAGCTACAGGGCGCATGGACGATAAGAATTCTAGCCCCCATTTATTTATTTATACTCTTACAATGTTTCTATTTTTTTTATACAGAATAATGTCCCCTCACTGGGGTGTCCCGTGCCGAGGGATACATTTTACAATAACTGAAACATGCCTTTTTTTTAATGAAATATTTGCGTTCTTATGATTTACCCAAATATTTAATTTTGAGGGCCATTTTCAATGAGTTATAAATAACTCACTATTAGAAAATTGAATCAAGTTAGGGTAGATTGGGATTCGAACCACAGACCTTTGGTCCGTGAGTCCGAGACACTAGCCACCGGACCACAACCCGTTTAAATTATTTATTTAACATAGTTATATAACAACATAACTAGTTCAAATAAAAACAAAAATAAAAACGTAATTAATCCAATTAACCTAATTATCATCTTAAAAATAATAAGCAATTTAAACTAACATTATGTTTTAATTTTACAATGAAGTTTAGTGTTTTTTAATTAATAATAAAAATTGGGGTTAGATTATAACAAGACTTGCAGCTACTGAGCGCATGGACGTTTGAAATTCTAGATCCCATTTACAGAATTTAGATATTTGATAGTTGATAAAATGAACATATTGAAGCTAGATTAACAATCATTTTGCAGCTGCAAAACACATGAATTTATTGCATATATTTCCAATATACATATTATACATTTCTTTAACGAAATAAAACAATAAATATACTTAAATTTATTGTTTTACAGATTTTACACACTTTGGAGTATTAACATAGTATTAACATTTGAATGTTAACGGTGTTTATTATATTTGTGCAAGAAAATATTGAATTTGAATAATTACTATGCAAATATCCAATGAACGTTGCGTACATAAATTAGTTTTAAGCGATTTTCTTAATGAATTTAAAAAAAACATCTTATTAATGTTGAAACAGTTGCTGTATTTTATTTTAAAAGCGATGTCTTTAGTCTGTAGGCAGCGTTGAGTTGATGCAATATTCTAATGCAAATGGCGATTTACTAGTTATCTTTAAAAGTAATAACATTTTTTTATGCTCAGTCTTCCCAATATTTTTTGTTTCGTCTCTTGGAGCTTTGTTTTTAGACGAACAGGTTATGCGTTACCTTTACACCGACAAATAAGCAAGAAGTATTTAAATTTGTTTCAACAGAGAGGGAAGCCAATGACAGGT
>NW_028279655.1:0-121712 GCF_059751315.1 Micrasema longulum
TTATTCATTTCTCACAAAACTTAACAAAATGTACAGAGGATTTTACACTTCAATTTGAACCTCTATGGGCTTGTGACTTATTCCTTTAGAGCATATATATTCAAATCTGTACTCATAATAAATGTTTTGTGTGTGTGTATGTATTAATATATTTATTTATATCACTGTGTACAGTTATCTTCAATTAACATTGATGTTTATATAATAATTCCAAGTGATATTGTATCTTCCTCCTCAGCATTTTTGTCTTACAATTAATCCTAAATTATTCTAATATCCACAGAAATTTTATTAAATTATTAAGTACGTAATTTTAAATGTGAAATACAAATCAATGGAAACATTTTAAACTATTTTTGTTGCTCTATTTATATATTGATTTGATATATTAAAAAAATAATAAGAAATAAAAGAGCTTACTATCCCTTGCATCGCTCATAGAACATTGGTTTGTTTGTTGTACATACATAGCAAAAAGATTTCTCCTGTAAGGGATATTAAGTTTAAATAATTTTGAGCATGATGTTTTTTGTTCAGTAATCACTCAGTATCAACAGCTAATTTCTATGATATGTAAGTGCATGGTTTATCATTTGTGTGTGCGTGTGTTAACGCTAGATTTAATAAAATTGCTATGTATTTGTGTGCAAAATAGATTATATATTTTATGTCTACGTGTTGGTATTTTATTTTATTTCATGCACCCCTTGCGTAGCATGTTGGTAATGCTTCTAGTGTACCTGATCACGCAATGTCATCACCTTTACACCTTCGCTTTTATAGGGTTGCCAACATTGTACTGTAAATAAAACAATTATTAATAATACAACATAGAGACTATTACATAAAAAAATACATTATTTTGATATTTCAGTAAAATAATCAATGTAAAATCGTGTGTATTGATTGATTAAATGTAATTACATTTTGATAAGCACATTTTATTTTCTTTGTTGATAGAATAAGTGTAAGTGAAAAACTGATTTACCGTCCATTAATTTGACTTTGATTGGGAAATTGTTGACAATAATTACGTATTAACACGGTTGGCAAGTCTATTACATAATATTCCCCTGGATTCCCATTGTTTATACCACCCCCGTGAGTCTTACAGCACGATCCTTACAATGTTTGTGTTGCAGCTGCACATCTCACTATAACCCACTGCACAAAAGGTAGTATGTTTTATAAAAGTATAATTGCCTACATTATATGTTTGTTGTGTGTTTGCATAATTTAACCATACCAAATGTTATTATAATATGCATTATATACCATTGCTTCTAGCAAACTGCCTCTACACATTTAAGCTAGAGCTCAATAAATATTATAATTACATTTTAAATTTAAACAATATCAATTTATACTTAAGTCACATATTAAAACGATTAATTTTCAGTTTTTCTGGGAAATTCAAGGCTTGGAAATAATTTGATAGATTAAAAACATATTTACTTATTAACAATTTACCATTTTGTGTATTAAATGTAATATTTCACGGTGAATTGGTATACATCCTTATGTTTATGTAAACTTTTATATATAAAATCAGGTTGTGGCCCGATGTTAATGATATTAAAACCCCCCGTAATTGCTATTTTCAAACATAAGACATAGTCTTCTTGAAAATGGTGCAAGAAATTGTAATAATATTATCTACATATCCTACATGTGCCCTTTTATAAAATGTGATTTGTCGTTAACAGATAAAAAAAAAAAAAAATTACCCGGTTCATCAACAAAACAAATAAAATAGCTGGTTTTGTTATTTAATTTATACAGCATGGTTGTTAAAAATATTGACTAAATTTATGATTGTATAAAAACATAAATATTAATGTGGATTGATCTTCTTTCAAAAACTTTGCCGCGAGAAAGTTGGATAATAGAAAAATATTGATAAAGGCCGTGTTTTGGTTAGATGATTAAGAACTTTAAATTATAATACCGTCGTCACACTTATAATAAAACAACTTTGTTTTTTACCACTTATTTTATATTGTTTCGAAGCTACACAAGGTTCCTCATCGAGGTATCAGCTGGTGTAGCTTTGAAACCGGTCGGTAATAAAATATGAAATAAGTGGTTAAAAACAAAATTGTATCAAACTGATTCAATTCATGCTGAGCGGCTGTCAGAACAGCATGCGTGACCGCTGTTACCATTAAATACATTACGATTGTAATATGTGAGTTTATGTATTTGAACTATTTTTGCACTATAGGGATGTTAAGAAAATTTGTGATTTGCAATTTCTGAACTGTTTTTGGATCTGGGTGTGATTTACCGCCAATATGCTTCCTACCTATGAAAATGTAATTAGTTGCATATTTTGTCATCTAAAAGAGAACCGACATAAGGAAGAAATTCTACATTGTCGAAAAAAAAAATTAAGTAGTTGGAAGAGTTCTGAAAATGAGCATCAATCCTTTTTTTTAAAATGTTTACTTTAACAAAAAAAAACTTTTAATACTGCCATGAAAATGCTCAAATACCTCAAGTTTAGCAGTCTGGCGGCAAAGTTTGCCATTAAAATTTGTTTTTATGTTTATTTTTCCTGTAATCTACAGGCCACAGAACATTTCTTTCCGTATAGGGCGGTTTTGAAATTCCACAAAATAAGAAATCAAACCACTTTAATAAATATATGTAGCAATTAAATTTTTCGTTCATTTTATGTAATGTAATATTTTAATTTAAAAAAATATATATATAAATTTAGTAGGAACATTAAATACAAATCATCTGTGTCATAAACACGAATATTTATTTAGCATTTGCTAGATTATGATATCATTCATTTTCAAAACAGCTCAATAATATTTCAATCTTTATTTATATGTTGACCTATGTTTATTTTATAAAATATTTTTCAGACTATCGACATTCATCGGCTGACCGTGTGCTTCAGAATTCCCCGGGACATCCTGTTTATTTACCTCTTCAAACAAATCTTCAAAATCAATATATTTCCAAAGGCGAACATCATATTCAACAAGGGCCAATACCAACTGGAAAATATTATAGCCATGATGACCTACAATCTATAAGTGTGCCTTCTTATTCCCAAGGTAATGCGTATTGGACTTTGCAGCCTAAAAAGTCGGACTTATTATTAGCGTCTGATCCAAAGACATATCAACGATCGGTTACACCAGATATAACAAGAGATTTATATTCTTATCCTAATAAGATTCGTCAACCTTCGTTACATACGCCACCCCACATTAATGTTCAAAACAAATTGGCTGCCCCTGTCAGTCAAATGCCTCCTTTGCAGCAACTATATTACCATCGGATAAACTCCCCTATAATGCAACTACAAAAACCAGAGGACTTCCAGAGAAGTCATGGTATTGTACCTCATTCTACTCACTCACAAAATATGAACATTAAACAAGGCAGTGAAAATTCATTCCTTCCGATTGAAAATCGTCAGGACCTTTCTCTTGGAAGAGTCAGTTCAATTGGACGTGATAGTGATTCTTTAAAAATGTCTCCTATAGATCCCAGAAGTAATGGAAGATTTAAATCTTCAACTCCTACTCGTAACAACAGCGCCAAAGAAGAAAATTCAGTAATGGAAAACCAAATAACATCTCCAGTGAAATCTACTATGTCTAATGAAGAACTTTATGCAGTAATTCATAAAAGTAAAAAGAAGATGAACATTAAAAGCCCACCTCTAGATAGGGCGGGATCTCCAGCTCTATCAGTCACAAGTCTGTCTCCTGGTAGTTCTGAAAGTTCAATCTCGGGACACATTACTCCTATTAAGATGCCAGAAACTGGTTATTTAAATGATGCTCGCATGAGACACAGCTGGTCACCAAATTTCGTAGAAAACAACTGTATACAATCAGATTTTAATAGAATGCAAGAAACTAGTTCTCCGAGACCAGATATTGGTACAAAGCAGAATTGGACTTGCGCCGATCGAATGGGTCCTCCACCACAAACTTCCAGATTAGATTTTAAGAAATTACTTCTTCAGCATGGTGTGAAACTTAATACACAATATTCTTATAAGCAACCGACAAAGATATCAGCTGTTGAAAGGCTTAAAATATCTAAAGACTCAGGTAATGTGGGTTCTCAACAACAAAATCCTAATTATTCTAATGTTAATATTTTAGATCTCAGTGGGTCTCCTAAAACATATACCCATAGACGTATTATGAGAACTTATGTAAATCCAGCACCGTGTTCCCCATCAAGAACAAATGTATTAATCAAAGAACACAAGGCGACTCCTAAAATCCTTCTATCCCCTAAAACCCAATGGCGCTTCTCCAGCCCTCGATCAGATGTCTTGTCTTCACCGATTCCTGAAGCCTTTAATGAAGACGAAAGTCCGAATGGCTCTATCGACAAGGATCAAAGACAACTGGAAATTGACTTCTCTGACAGAACATTACAGAACAGACCCATATCCTTAAAAGCTGAGCACAAAGTAACTACAGGTGCCAGGCGAAGTCTAATACCTCCCATTAAAGAAAATGTTTCGACCGAATCGACCACTGAACCTTATTTTAGTAATGTTAGTAGAATTTCACCAATAAAAGACAACATTTTTCTTACAACACAAGAAAATAATTTTACGAAATTAGAACAGCAAGCTTTGAGTTCTTTCGGACAACCTCAAAATAAATTGAATCTTCAAACTAAAGTATCTCGAGCAGATATGTTACAAGCGCAAAAAGCCCAATTTCTTGCCCAAGATACAACTAACGCATCCCCATACAAAACTTCATCAAATGTATTCAAACATCCGAGTGCAACCAACTTTGCTGTGAATATCCCTCCAAATAAAAATGAAAAATGCCCATCTCCACCCACCCTAGAAACAGCATTATGATGAAATATAAGGAAGCTTTCCAGTACTGTAAATAATGCTTTCCGGTTGCGAAAATCAACAAAGAATGTAAGAAAATGATGATATATAAAGGATCAACTTTGTAAACGATTGGTGTAATTATTACAATCTTTAGTGTTATTGCCTTAATAATATTTGTACAGACTCGAATTATTTGCTGTAGATTTATAATAAATTTATAAATTAAGAGTCTAGAAGTTCTAGTCCATCTGCATTCATTTCTGTTTTGTTTCTACTGTAATTAAACATAAATGGTGCAGTTTATTTTCCAGTTTTTAATTATATTTTTCTGGGACCAATACTATAATATTATGAATCGATCGATTTGGATACCCCAGACTGATTTATGAAGTATTCATTTTGTATAATTATTTATTGAATAAGTTAAGTGTTTTTTTTTTTATCTTTATGATGCAGCTTTTATTTATTAAAACGAAGGAATTAATATATTACATAAAGCAGTTTTTCTTTATTTCCCTAAGTTTTACACAAAATCCCAAGTTAAAAATATTTCATAGTGGGTTGAATCCTTGCTTACCAGTCTAGTCAAAAGTCCAGTCTACATCAATAAAGGTTTTTATTTCACAAAAATGAACAGATGGAAGGATCAAACAAATATTAATGTTCAAACATAGGCGGAATTGTTGATGTTAGTGTGTAAAGCACCAGCCAATGACTGGTCATAAGCTCTATAAATACTTAAGACTTCTATATTCCTTCTTAACTAGATACTCTATCTCAGTTGAAATATCTTGAAACTAAGCCCTTGAAGGCAATTTTTTAGAAAAACAAATCAGTCAAAATTATTTTCAGAAAGTCTTCATAATTCTTCACGCGCATGCTTGGGATCAACAGTTTGCAACTTAGAAGGGACGGGTTCACACTGATCCATTTTTTCAGACTGATAAGAGGTTTTATAGAGAACTCAACCATTTTAGATAGTATACATTTTTATGTTCCTGATGGTTATCTCCGACAGCATCAGCACATACTGTTTTACCTCCCGGCTTCCAAAACCAACCTGCCTCTGGTTTTGCCAATTGAAAAAGCAGTCAGGCAGCTGAACATAATCACTTTGGAGATCCATATCTTTCACATCAGTGAAACTATGTTTAAGAGGCAAATATTCTTGCTATTGGAGAGTATAGACCTTAAAAATGTCGAACCATTGCTCATGGATTCCTGGTTTGATATATTGTCCCAATATAACAATAAATATAAATATTTTGTTGTTTGTAATGTTATTTTGGTAAAATAAATTCATTTGCAGAAGAAATTATAGCACCCTAATATTACCTGTGAATAGAGAAGAGGGTTCAGATCCATTAATCTGTCAGTACTTCGTTTTGTAAATTAGTTTGTACCGGGATAATGTAAATAGCGGGAGTGAGAGAGAAATACAATTTTGATTGCTTTAGAGTAAGATGGATGTATGAGATACGAATGAACTTATGAAACAAAGTAGTGACAGAATAGGGACTAAGAATCTCAAAAAAATCATGAGAACAAACAAAAAATAACACAACAAATTTTACATCGATGTCAAGGCATTGTAAATCTTTTTTTAACCAGTTTTCAAAAAAAAAAAATTAATCATATTATATTGATGTATCAATGGTCTCCTATCTACGATATCCATAAAGAGTTAGAACATTTGAAGAGTGATTTTTCAAAGTGGACTAAGTCAAAAAAGATCGTTTAGAGAAAAACAGTTATTTGTGTTTTGTCTGTTTCATAAGATCAAGTGGTTTTTTTTTAATAACATGTCAACATGATTTTAAACTCGAGTCATGCAATCAGATCACTTAAATACACTTTGGTAATTTACCATCATCTTCATTCTCATTAAAATGGGGATTTTGGAGAGCCTTTTGAGAAAATATGTGAAATTTAAAGCCTTATAGTATCAGATTTAGTGATGGTTAGTGAACAAATTTTATTTATGAATATGCAACTTTTAATTGTGATTACAATGCCATTCTTAATTTGAAATACATAAATTTTGACTTAGGACTCTTTAAAAAATCACTGTTCAATTGCATACCGAAACGATTTAATCAATACTTTGGATAATTACTTCGATAGACTGTAATATTTACTTCAAATAAAATTACAAAACGGAAAAATTAAAAACATGTTTCTAAATAAGCACTTAACATCTTACTATATCCAAATACGATATAAAAGAGTAAAATTGGAAAAAAACTTAAATGCTTGAATTTTCAATACAGGAATTTGAGAGTTAAAGTTTTTTGCCAGTATACCTACGATATGTAAGTATAAAATATAATACAAATATGTATGTGCAAATATACTCGTATATTTATATATGTGTGTAAATATGGTTATGAATGCATTAAAAGTGCCCCGACTCAACATGGATTTTCTAGCGAGTCGGGGCAAGTTCACAGGCATGGGTCGTTCCTGATTGTGACACTATAAACTGTGTCTCTGTTCCGTATAAACGTTTGTAAAATGTTATTAATAAATAAAAATTAAATAAATAAATGCCAAGAAAACTTAACTTACAATGAACTGTCTTACAACAGTTTAGTTGATATATTCCTACTTACGGACAAGGCAATAGCTTGTCGTAGTCGTGTGTTGATGTAGTTTATATGTAATTTAATGTACTTAGTATATCATTAATCAATTAACTACTTATGTACCAATCCATTAAGGTTTATTCAATAACCTGTTGATTGATTGAAATAATAATAAATAAATAATTGATATAAGTGAATATGGAATTGTATTTTGATAAAGAGTGTGAATAAATAAATAAATAAATAAATTTATTTAATAGAATTACTGTCTGCATCTGGGCGGATGAAGAATACAGTTGTGTTTTTGACTTGATGGCTGCTCTCTGAAATCTCTCGATAAATCCCGGAAAAGAAAATCGAGCGGAGAAAAGTCCATTTTGTAATGTAGTTATTGGCGCGTTCGCCTACCATGCTGGAGGTCCGGGATTCAAATCCTAGAAAGATTTGAAATATTTGTTTTAAATGTTACATTGAAATATTTTACTGTCCCTGGACTGGTACATGAAGCGTTTAGTTAAATAATGCACTGCCCTATGCACCATTGGGTGTGGACAAGGGTTTGATGATGATGATTTCATAGGGAAACTAATTACACAAGCATGTCAACACTTGCTTATAAAGAGAATCTGTCAGTCAAATTGGTTGATCAACTTGTCTGTAAAAGATTTTTTTTAAAAGGAAAAACCCGCTAAGCCTTTATTTCGAGGCTTGTCAGTAGGTGGGAAAGGGGGGCTATGGAAGGAGGTAATGAAAAATACATAACACCCAGACCAATTGAGAAAAAAATCTTTTTAAACTGGCGGGAATCGAACCCACGATGCCAGTTTCGCAGTCGGCCGTCTAACCAACTGCGCCATGGCACCTGTCGCATTGCGAAGCTGTTTTTAAAATGGCAGGGCATCAATAACACCAAAGGTAGAATACAACACTTCCCAATTCTCACCAAACAAAATTAAGGTTTGTTGATGTCTGACAATGATCGGGCTACTATTGATGAGTTTTCTGCGGTGTTCTTGTCACAAGAATGAAATATTTCAATTTAATTGGCAACACAGCTAATAAAACATCTGATTCCATAAAAATGTATTTTAATTGTATCATATTACATCTTAACCTAAGAACACTTGATATTGATTACACAGCGAGTTAAAAAAAGTAAAATTACTAAGAATTTTTTAATGGAGGTCCATTCATCATCGGAGGCCGCATTGGTCCCATTGGTCCCATGGGGCCCATCATGGGACCCATGGGACCCATCATGGGCGGGGGACGCATCCCCATCATGGGGGGCATGGGGCCATGAGGGCCCATCATCATAGGCGGCATCCCTGGCAGCATGCCCGGAGGGACGCCGGGCGGCCGCTGTGGGGGGCCCAAGTTGGAGGGCGGCGGGATCGCGGCACCGCCTTTGGCGCTAGCAAACGGATTCTGCGCGATTTTTCCAGCCTTAAAAGCTGCTGTTGTAGCGTCAATCAAATGCTGAGCCTGTTCTTCCATCCATTTCTGATAATAGAACTTAACATTATCCTTATGTTTGCGGCCAGTACAGTGGGTCTTGCGGACGCTAGGAGAGTCGTGAGTAAGATAGGTATCACAATAATCACAGTAATATTTCGGCATTTTGAAGCATAAAAATAAGAAAAACAGTTATTTTGTGATTTAGGTTAAACGCTAAACTAACGTCAAACTCAGCTTTACCATAGACAATCGAAATTTGAAATCATAGACTGCTACCACAGATTGTTACAATCTTCATAACGATTGAAACCAACATTGGCTCATTGGAGTTCATTTTTTATTTATTCAAGGTCGAATGGAGCTAAGCGGTAAATAAATATTCTAGAGTGTGGAGTAAAAAAAGTTCTGAAATATCACATCAAATTTTCTGTATGAACAACTTCATAAAAATAATTTCCATAACAATCCACAGTTTCAAAAAACAAGCGGTTTCAAAATTACTGAATCTTTATGTATCTTGATTACCGCAGTATTTTTGTAATGTGTGATTCCCAGTTTCAGAACTGCTAATCTGAACTTTTTTACAGTGCGGTATAACCCGTATTTAGTATGTAAATACGCGCTTTTCATTCCTTTTAGGCAATTGGTCGTAGAGTATAGGAGACAGAAAATAAATATAAATTGTCACTTGCATATTTTGAGATACAATAAGAAAATTAAGTGTTTTTTTTTCACCATTATCATTCCCCTTTCCACACCTAATGCAGTTTATCTTGATCATATTTTTTTATAAGATGATCAGTCTTACGCTTCAGAAGCCAGTCCATTTTTTCCATAGAGTGAAATGGGCAAATCACGTGATATCACGCAGTGGGCTTGTGTAGTTAAGTGAACCAGGTAATTTCTAAATCTATACCTGATTAAAATTATTTTTTTTTATAAAGGAATTAATTCAATTCACTCAATTATTTCAATAATTTTATTATTTACATTTATATTTTTTATGATTGACAAGCGGACCCGACAGACATTGTCCTGCCCAAAAGTTAGCTTGCCTGCTATTAGCTAGTTGAACAAACATCTTTTACACACGTTATTTATTTTGAACTTTTTTAAGCTATTTATATATTCGTAAAAAGGGTTTGTTTTTTGTTTTATCTCCACGTGTTATTGGCTAAGAGGCCTCATCGTGCTCAAATCAAAATCGTGCAAAAATTACTACTCTAGTTCCACAATCTATGGAGAAAATACGTGAATGCGTGTTGATGAAAAAAAGTCAGACTTGTGTTTTAATTAAAATTAATTAAATTAATTTTGGATAACTTATATAGCGCCATTTTCATAATAAAATACCTCAAGGGCGCTTTACATGGTGATTCTATTGTTAAGTTAATTTAATTGAAGCTTTTAAATTTGTAATTTAATTAAAATAATTTATTTTGTTGTCACGTGCTACGGATTTATTCAAATGATTTAGAGAACAAGTGGGTTTTAAGTTTTTTACCCTGAGCCTTGTAAAATTATGACACTTAACTCATGCCCAATGCGAATTTAGTCGTTCTCTAACCGCCAGCAGTGTTTTGATGTAAGTTTGACATTTAATTCATTTAATCCATGGAGAAAATACAGGAATATGTGTTAACTAAGAAAATTCAGAACGCGATTTACTCTGAGCTCTCTAAAATTATGGCACTCAACCCATGCCCAACGTAAATTTAGTCATTCTTTAATCGTCAGCCGCGTTAAGACGTGACCATGACATTTAATTCGAAACCAAAAGAAAAAAAAAGCTAAGATACACCAGATCTTGTCTTGAGGAAACAATTATTTTTTTGTCCTTGCTTTAATTTTATTTCGTTGTATTTTATTTAATTTGTACCTGTTTACCTTTATTGGAATGGACTGTATAAGTCCGTCAATAAATAAATAATAATTAAATAAAAATTTATGATAGTGAAAACGTGCAAAAACGTTCCGGATAAAACTAAAAATACTTTTCATTGATTTGTAGGTACTTAAGTACTTGTTAATGATTGAATTCGAAAACTAAACATTTTTAATATTCAAATATTGGATTTAATTACGTAGGTAGGTACCTTAGTACTTGTTTATGGTTGAATTCCAAAATATGAAATAATATTTTTTCAAATAAAGAATTCTTTTTGCAAATGTCACACTCTACGGTACTTACCGGCAGTGGTGCATTCTGAGTAAGAATCTGTTTTTCAAAAATGTCTCGAATGTTGGTTATTTTTTTTTTAAACATTACTAAAAATCCATTCAAAATATGTTAACATGTAGAAATTAAGAAAGTGTTGGGAAACTAATCAATTCAGTATCTATTGAAAATAATTGATGTTTGTAAACGTAAAAATACAAACTTTTTTAATATACAAAAAAACAACATTCTCCATTTTTTTTGGAATATGCATTTCAGTTGAATGCAACCCTGGAAAATCGATGAAAACACATATATGCTTCTAACTTTTTTTCTACTCAATATATTGAAGATGTTATTATTTGTAAACCTCGAGTATGTGAATGTAAATCTGTCAAGCCATTTTTGAGTTTTTGCGAGACACAACACGGCGATCCATTTCTATATATAAAGATAGATACAATTTTGAACGATTAGAGAAAATGATTACGATTTTGGAGAATTCGATTATTTTTAATTCTTAGTAGATACTAAATATGTTTTAAGGTGTAATATAAAAAATAAATATCCCTGCCTACGCCGATGAATAAATAAGTGTACCAACCTCCCAACTCCAACTACCAACTGCATCATAAAAATTTGCCCGCGCTCTTGCGCAGAAGGAAATCGTATGACAGTAATGTGAAAAAGTATCTCGATACCTTAATTGGCAAACCAGCTAACTCCATGTGGACAAATTTTTCACTAGACGCTTAAAATGTTATATTTTTTGCAAACTACTCATGAAGAAATAAAAAATACCGTTGGTAGATATTATTGTAATCTGTTATTTTTGATACCCTATAATCCTGGTAACTTTTTTATTACAATACTAAAGCGTTTTTAGGAGTTATCCGTTTGTCCTTTCCTGTAAAAATATTTGTTCTTGGAGTTAGCTGGTTTGCTCGATAAATAAATGGTAAAACAAAAATATTATATTTAAATTTAAGTAAAAGATAAGTAAGTGAACTATTTTAGGCTTCATGAGGAAAGTTGACGTAATAGTTTTGGTAATCTTTTGACATGGAGTTCTTTAGTTGCTGAAAATCTAAGAACTTTTTTTTTGTAATTTTCCTGCGCTCGTTGTATAGGTTAGGTATATTATGAAAGTCAATGTAGTTAATTCGGGCATTCCTGCGTTGATTGAGTAATTGATATTCATCGGTTTATTTAAGTTCATAAAAAATTTCGCCTGACGGTGCATACTTTAGTGCTCATAGGTCGGTAACCTGATAAAGAGAAACATAACTTAACGTGTGCATACAATAATTGTAGAAGTTATAATAATGAATGCAAGTAAATTTACCTTAGGGTCTCCCTTCATTTTTCCAGGTGTGATGGAGTTGTAAAATTGTAAATTTAAAAATTCTTAAAGTAGGAATAGTATACGTATTTTAATGTACATATATGATTTTGTTTTTTTTTTTGCATTCTTGCAAATTTTGATTTACTCTGCTGGAACATTGATTACTTTATTTTTTGTTTTTTTTCGATCATGACATGCATACTATCAATCTCTACTTGAGTGTGTCCTGATTTCAAATATTTTTGCTCTATTGTCACGTTGCGAAGCATGGCTAGGTTGAGTAGAGCGTTGCTTAATGTTGTGTTTCTATTCATATGTGTACAAGGTGATATACCGTTTTTTATCTTCCATTTTTGAGATTACTTTATCCATAAAGAACTTTGCTTAAATTGTTGCAAACTCATCAGAATTTAGCCCACCTTCGGCTTCATTCCATAGAAAACAATATCCGTTACTAGTTTTCATGTTATAAATACACCTGTTTATTATTGTGAATACATAGCTAAGTATTGTAATAATTTTATGACACATTGGATCGCGGCGCTAAAAGTACTGCTTGTGCATCTGCAGTAGAGACAAATTACTTTTTTTCTTTATCAGATTCTTTTTCCATTCTTGCTTTGTTCTTTTTATTTACCCACTCTTCGTAAATCTCTTTGATAATATCTTGTAACTATTAAAAAATAATTATAAATATAATCACTGAATAACACTATTTCTCTTTTTCTCAAAACTACGCCGCGGCTTCAACACTTTTTTTGTTTTTTTATATTTTTTTCCACTCTCCATCAACTTATTTTCTTACCACAATATTCTTTACCCTTTTCTCCATTCTTTTTTATTATTTTTGCTAGTCCATTCTTCTTTCTTAAATTGACACCCCTTTCTTTATATCCAGTTCATCCACTTTAGAATCAGATTCACGTTAAAAGAATATTTTTTTCATTCATTCAAGACGAGCAGTTGGGATTTGAGGTATAGTTTCATGAACATTTATTTCTTCATGTCGTGTTAAAGGAACGACCAAATCATCATCAAATTGATCAAAACTATTAAAGACATTTTCAGGATTGTAGTTGGACATCTGCATGAAAACAAAAATATCCATCACCATAAGCACCAAAGCCAAAATGTAAAAAAAAAACATTATATGTTTAATCAAATATAATTTTATTAATGAAAAAAACATAAAATAAAATAATTGTATCAATTCCTTGTATAAATGTTCAGCTGTATTTCAACACCACCTTTCCTTTTGTCACTTTTTAATAATATTTCTTAGTCAAAACGTAGAGTTCTAACCGTACATAATTCGAACGCTATACACAATGGCCGACTAAATGGAGTTGGCTGTCAAACTCGTAACGTTCCGTGTCACGTGGAGTTGGCTAATTTTCGAATAGCAGTTTAAAGAAATAATTTTGATTATAATATCGGAGTTGTTGTTTTTGCAAATCACGTCGAATTACCGTTGGTCCAATCTAAACCAAGAAAATATTTTTGACAAAATGTGGAGTTGGCTGGTTTGCCAATTAAGGTATCGATCTATGAAATTTGTCTGAGTCGTAGTGCGATGTATTGTGTTTTTCGTCGTTGAGTTTTCTCTTGAAATGTGTGCACTTGTTAATAAGATTTCAAACATGAAGTACATTTTAGTTACCGGTGGTGTCATAAGTGGAATTGGGAAAGGTGTAATAGCTAGTTCATTCGGGACTATTTTAAAGAATTGTGGGATAAGTGTAACTTCTATCAAAATTGACCCCTATATTAATATCGATGCTGGGACATTTTCGCCTTACGAACATGGTAAGACACTTAAATTTATAATGTTTATTTACTTCTGAATCAAATATTGATTCCCGTACCGCGCTTTCGAGGAAGTTAAGTTATTTGTTTATATTTGGCAACAAATCAATTCTTTGTTATCTACCGGCCATGTGTTTTTGATGCCATATTCGTTTAGGTTATTTATACCAGACTGTCAATGTCAAAATAGATAATGTAATTAAATTTATGAAATTCATTCAGTGATCTTGGATAATAAAATAGCTAAGATGATATTAATACTACTTTCATTCAGGAACTCATCGCGGTATTTAAAATTATGGGATTTTTCGCTTAGCATTTATCATCTACATAACATGTTTAGGCTGTTTAGGTTTACAATATTAACACGTGATTTCAATGTGAACTGGTTTAACAAAAATGTCATTCAATTAGATAGTAAAGAATGCTTATTTAATTATTTTAGTAATAGTAGCTAATTGTAAAGGGGAGCCATATAAAGTTTCTTTCTGATTTAATTCTATTGTGTGGATATATTGTAATAATAGTAGTTGAAAAAAAAATATTCTCGTGGTTTATTTAAAAAAATTATTTAAGTTTTGTATTTCTGAAATAACTCCGCATGTGACGTCAGAGGTTCTTTTCCGCTTATTCTCATTCAGTTCATCCATGGAAAGCAAACCGGAAATCTTCCATAGCCTTCATGTGATAATAGTAGTTGAAAAAAAATATTCTCTTGGTTTATTTAAAAAAATTATTTAAGTTTTGTATTTCTGAAATAACTCCGCATGTGACGTCAGAGGTTCTTTTCCGCTTATTCTCATTCAGTTCATCCATGGAAAGCAAACCGGAAATCTTCCATAGCCTTCATATCATACGTTGATTCATATGAACCAGTGACGTCATTCAATGTAGCCCATTTTTATAAAAATGTTTTTATGATTTTTTTGTACATTTTCAGGAAACTTTGCCGTACAATTTAATGCTTTAATGTTTACCGCGCGCAAGAAAACATTTATGAAGCTGAAGTTCCTCATTCTAGAGTTGAAATATTATAAATACCTACAGTTATTATCTAATTACAAGTAAAATGATTTCAATATACGAGGGGGGACCCAAAAAAAACGGGAATTTCATCATAACTTCTCTATTTTTGTATATTTTTACACCAAATTTTGATCACCTTTAAAGTATTCTCCCAGGGCAGATCTTCGACACACAAGCGACTGGTTTTTCCATCATGACAACATGCTGGCCCACACCGCTCTCTCTGTAAAGCTGTTTTTGACCAAAAACGGCATGACACCAATTGTTCACCCCCCCCACTCACCGGATCTAGCCCCCTGTGATTTCTTTTTGTTCCCCAGACTCAAAAGGGACATGAAAGGAAAGCGTTTTGCCACTGTGGAGGAGGTAAATCAAAAATCGCAGGAAGGCCTAAAGAACATCACGATAAGTGAATTAAAAAAATGTTTTGAACTATGGAAAGATCGTTTGCAGAGGTGCGTTGTGGTCAAGGGAGAATACTTTGAAGGTGATCAAAATTTGGTGTAAAAATATTAAAAAATAAAGAAGTTATGACAAAATTCCCGTTTTTTTTGGGTCCCCACATGTACTTGGTATGTATTTATAAAATTTTTTTTTTCAGGTGAAGTTTATGTGCTAGATGACGGAGGAGAGGTGGATTTAGATTTAGGAAATTACGAAAGATTCTTGGATGTCACTCTCCACCACGACAACAACATTACGACGGGGAAAATATACCAACAAGTTATTAACAGGGAGCGCAAAGGAGATTATTTAGGGAAAACTGTTCAAGGTAATATTTATCTCTCCACATTGTCAGTTTTGTATTCACTGAACTTTTCTCAATACAGAATAGGGAAATATCAATTTTTTCTTCTACATTTTTAAAGTAATAAATGTCAAAGAAATACTGACCAGTAAAAAAAATTTTTTGCTTATTATTAGTAGAATGAAAAATACTTTTAAATTTGTAATTTTGAACTCCCGCAAAAACGGTCATTCCATTGGCCACGCCTCTAATACGTCACGATTCATGTTTATTTGTTCTTAGCCATTGAAATTTGTTTAAAACATCACGAATCTTGACGTTACAACAACCAAGGCCAAACACATCGCGTATTTCTCGTATCGTTTTTCTATTAAATTTATTTTTTACATTTATGTATGAAAACATTTTTCCACAATATCCATATTGATTTTGAAAATATAATTCATTATTCTAAATCCATTTCTTATATTTTAATCGGTATTCGTAGCATGTGATATTTCCCTATTAATTACCCAGGTTTTCTTGTATTTCCATTATTGTTATTATGGATAACTTACATAGCGCCATTTTCGTAATATAATACCTCAAGGGCGCTTTACAAAGTTATTATATAAAAATATAAATTTAATATTAACTTTTTTAAATTTCAGTTTAATAAAAACAATGTACTTTGTCACACATGCTAAGGATTTATTCAATTGATTTAGAGAACAAGTGGGTTTTAAGTTTTTTCCGAAACATCACTTCACTCTCACAGTTTCGCACCTCTGCTCGGAGACCATTCCATGCTGTAGGGCCTGCGACCGCAAATGCGCATTCGCCGAATTTAGTGCGCTGTTTGCGTATAAGTATAATAACTTTTCCTTTCGACGTAGATGTAGCTGGTAAGCGTAAGACGTTTGTCAGCTAGTTCATCTGGAATGCAGAGTTCCCTTTGATATTCTGGAGCAGAGTTGTGCAGTGACTTATACATAAGCCAACAGAGTTTTTATTTCACTCTCTGTGAAAAACGTAGCCAGTGTGATCCCCGAAGTAGTGGAGTGATATGACTGAACTAAAACATGCCTAAAATAAGTCTCGCTGCGGCATTCAATACAGACTAGGTCATTTTATTCATTGGTAGACCTGCGTAGATACCAATACAATAATTGACTAGACACTACAAACACATTTATTAATTGACGGGCGGCATCAACTCGAGACGGACAATCTTTACTCCATTTCCTTTTTCAGGATTTTTACCTGAGGGTAGCCGTCGAGTTGAAAGCATTCACCAGGATTCCGGTTTTTGGTTTTATTTTAGACAACTTCTAGGATATGTCCAAGAAAGAAAACAGCATTTGACTCATGAACTGACTTTCAGCATAGCTGTAATCTTGCACTGTAAAATGATGATTCATGTCTTATCTGCATTTTAAATTATCCCATGGAATGCAGCTGGACTTCTTATTTGTTTTCCCAGCTTCTCATAACACATTTAGATTATCTTAATATCTCATTACTTTCTCTATCTGGGATGAGCCACTTTATTCCATCATTAGTTTTGTTTGCTTTATCTCTCGTTTCATAAAAATGTTTTTAATAAAATGGCAGTAAAGAGTATTTTCCAAGCTTAAAGCAATAAAGTCGTGAATCATTATAAAATGAAAAGTTTTTTAGTGCCACACATTTATTCTACTAAAAGAACACTTCTACGCGAATAACATTAAATTAAGTGAATTGAATTGAACAAATGAAAAGTGAAATATGTAGAAAAATAATTGATAATTGGAGCTAGGAACCCCGGTATTTGTATGACTGAGCGCTAGGCTCCCAATAAAGATAAATGATTAGCTTTCGAGCCTGGCCTCAGTAATACCGGGGAAATATAGCCAGAAAACACCCTTTTATTTCTGTATTGCGTGTATTTCGTATTGTTTTAATCATGTTTTGTAAGGCCCTGAAAAAGGCCGTTGTATTGTTTTGCCATGTTGTGCGCGTCACGACTGCCGGTGAAATAGCCGTACGGGCATTAGGCGCCTGTATTTACGTGACTCGCGGCCGGCGGCATGTGGCAAGTGGTGGGGGTAAGCCACCCCCACCACTCCAAGCCGGCCGGCGTGGGTGGGACGGCTGACTCACGAAGCCCGACACGCACCGCTTTATAATGCGTGTAATTTTGAGGAATAAATCAGTTGAGTTCCTAACTCTGAGCAGTTCACAAGTGTTTTATTAAGTTCTCCTCCCTGTTCGCCCTCCTGCACTTCGCTCTTCGCTCCGCTCTGCCAGCTGACTGCCTTCGCCTCTCTTCACCACTTGGACTGGGTGGAATGTCCTTTTCAGGGCTATTGAGGTTGACTTGCGGTCGGCGCAGTTGTACCCCTACCTTCCGACTTTGTCTTTGACTCTGTCTGGGAGGGCGGCTTCTCGTTTACGCCGGGAAGCCTGACTGCGGCAGACGCGGGTGACGAACCAGTAAACACATGGTAACGCGTATGTTACAGCGTGTATGGTAAACACTGTCACATCCAAAACCACAATGATCAGTATGAGCAAGATGACATATTAGCGTATTAATTTTTTTTTTATTAACGTTTCAAAATAAAAAAAAAAACATTAAAATAACTAAATGGTTGCTTACTTCTGCAGAATGCAAAGCTAGCTACCCCCTCCGCACTCCTGTTTTCTCCTCGGTTTTTAAATATATTTTTTGAAGTTTTAAAACATTTCTAAATTATTTTTTAAAAAATATTTTGAGACTAACCTTTGTTTATGTTGCTTGCAGACCCGATGGTTGGGCCTGGTTGCTGTTTGCTTACTGCGAACCAGTTTGTTTATAAAATAATTCAGCATGACATTGGCAAAAGCATCAAATTTATTATGCAAAGCCATTTTATTTAAAAAAAAGATATATATATTTTGAGTTTGTCCAATTTTTTGTAGACAAGAACTGGATTCAACTCGCTGGGAAGCTGTTAATATTGACATATTACAACATAGATGAACATTTTAGAGAAGGTTGTATGACCTGGCCTTAAGACCTGTCATTGGCTGATAAATAAACATTTCAGGCATTGCCTAGTATTTAGGTGATATAATTCAATCAGATGAATCTCACCCACATAAATAAAGGTTTCAGCTCTTTAACTTCAAAAACATCTACAGATGAAATAATTGAAGGAATAAAGATGTTCAAATATGGGCAGAATGGTGAATAAACAATGTTACACAGTGTGTAAAGTGGCTACTAAAACCAGCCAATGACGGGTCATAAGCTCTGTAGATGCTTAGACTTCAATATTACCTTCTCTAAAATGTTCTTCATCTCTGTTGTAATATATATCTTTTTTTTAATATGCCAATATGTCCTCGTACTCGTATAGATCATCGTGGTTTCGGATGTGACAGGGTTTAACATACACGCTGTATAGTTGAGAGGATACTTCTTTCAACTAACTCTAGTCGCGATCTGCGGATTAGGTTTTAGATTTATCCGACTGTGCAGATATGAATGTTGATGGATGCAGAAAACGAGAAAGACCGAGAAAGACATGGCTCGATCAAGTCCATCAAATACTCGAAGATGGACATGTCAAGAGTAGGAATAATCGGTGTGCGTGCATGAGAAGATGTATGAATGTAGAGGATCGAGGTCTGTATGCAAAGACAGTGTGGTGTGGCGTTCTATCCTCTCTGCCTACCCCTACGGAAAACGGCGTGATAGTTTGCTTGTTTTGTTTGTAATAAAAGTGGTTAAAAGCAAAGTTTTTTATGTTTTAAATTTAATTATAGTAAAATGAATAACCACAAAGTGCTTCAAATATAAATCTTGTATTTTAACTAGTATATTTGACCAATTAGCGTTGTAATGGCCATCGGTTCGAATTCGTCCCGGCAGTGACATCTGTTGAGAAAATATGAAGTCAACCGAAAAGGACAACGTATTTGATTAGTTAATCAAATACGTAGTTTTAATGGGCGTCTATAGATGGCTCGCCTGGTCTTCCGTCACTGCACACGGAAATAAAAAAAAAATATGTGTTGCAAATTTCGCCATATTGGGCACGCCTCTGAGTTTGTAATCTCCTTTCTTCGAAATAATCGCGAAGGAGTAAAAATTCAAATTCAATTCAAAAGAAGAGTCAACAGTTAATCCATCCCTGTTCGGGCGCCAGTGACCAGGAAGACGAATTGGATGCAGACCAGGACTTCGGGATTGCCCAGGTCAGTTGTATTCAGTTTTCTTTGACGGATTACCTGTCGGTTGGGTTCGAACTGTTGGCCATTGTTATATAAATTAGCTTTGATTGTTATTTGCGAATCGAAGCTGCAAAAGAAGAAATATGTGTATAGCTTGTGATTGACAGAACATTATACATAAAATGGTCCTTCGCCGGACATAAATAGTCCTAATCGAGTTACTGGATTATTCCAGTAAATTTATTTATTGTTCTATCGAATTTAATACAAAATTAGTTTATTAACTTCAACTCCAGAATAAATAAATTCTGCAAAAAATTCATATCAATTATCGCTTTCTAAATTTATTTCTTACCGTACCGTGTGACATTAAGTTATTTTTATACATATTTAATTAATGAAATTAAATACCTACCGCACATCTGTGGAACACTTATTTAGCGTACGTTTTACAAATACGTTTTACATATTATATTAAACATGTCGGAAATAAATGCAAGAAAATTAAAAATTCTCATAGGGAAACGAGAGGTATTTTTTGAACGTATAAATGCAATTTATAAATTATCGTTAAATATTAGTTCGTTAAACGATTCCAGAACAAATGAGAATTTCCTAGCGGAGTCGGAAACAGTCGACGAATTGAATAAAAAGTACGAGGAGGTGATCGACCTTATTAATCAGATAAATTTGGAAATTAATCCCGAAAACTCGCTTGATTTTCAATCACTGGGAGTAGTTCAGGATATGCATTCGAGAATTACCAGGGCTAGAAATAAAATAAACAAAATGAATATAACTACTTCTAGAGAAAAATGTAATATAAATTTGCCGGTTTTAAAAATCCCATATTTTGATGGTAAACAAGAAAATTGGTCTATTTTCTACGAATCTTTTAAATCCAATGTTCATCTTAATACCAATTTATCGAATTCGCAAAGAGTGCAATATTTAATTTCAAATTTGACGCATAGCGCGTTGAATATAATTTCCGGCGTTATTCCCACGGGAGAAAACTACCAAATTCTTTGGGATAGTTTAGTTCAAAAATACCAGGATTCAAGGTCACTGGGAATTTTTTATTTGAAAACCATTCTCGACATAAAGCAAGTAAATAATACTGCCGCAAACTTAAATACCTTTTGTGAAAATTATACTTCTAGCGTCGCCGCTTTAAAATTATTAAAGATAAATGATTTGGCGGATTTTATATTTTTACATTGCGCGTTAAGAAAAATTGATGTTCAAACAGCGCAACAATTCGAAATGCAAATGCGGGATAAGGAATTGCCCACTTTCCAAGAATTCACAGATTTTTTAAAAGGCCAAGTAAAAATATTGGAAAGGACAACAAATGTTTCCGCTTCCTCTTCTTCTTCTTCCCGGGCTGCTATTAATGCGGAGCCGAATGGGCCCAGTAATAAGAAAACCTATAAGGCTTTCATATCTACTATGGAAAAGAAATGCTTATTATGTAACAAAGACAATCATACTAATCTTTATGATTGTTTCACATTTAAAAATATGCCTGTTAAGGGTCGTTTTGATTTTATAAAATTAAAACATGGTTGTGTTAATTGCTTGAGTTACGCCCACACCAGTGCAGGGTGTAAATCTCAACATACGTGTAAAAAGTGTCAAAAGAAACACCATTCATTATTACACTTTGAATTTTCTTCTAATAATTGTATTACGAACAGTAGTAATGGGCAACATGCCTCAAATTCTAATAATGGGGAACATGCATCAAATGCGTTTATTGATTCTGAAAAGGAAGGTGGCAAAAATAACTCATTTTCTCGGAATACTCGTGTTGAATCTACTAGTACAGTAGTATCGCCTTTAACATTCATAACATCGCGATCAAATACACTGTCTTCTTCACCTGGCCACGCTATTTTACTGTCTACCGCGCAAGTTTTTGCGTATAAAAATAACAATAATAACAAAATAGTAGTGCGTTGTCTAATTGATAACGCGTCGCAAAACAATTTGATAACAGTCGATTGCTGTAAATCTTTAAATTTAAATATAATTCCACTAAATAACTCCTTCTTGAAAGGTGTGGGAGAGACATCACGACAAATACATGGGTATGTTTATTTTAACATTGAATCACGCATGGTTCCAAAAAATAAATATAAAATTCACGCATTAGTAGTCGACTGCATAACAGATAAGTTGCCTTCACATTTTATTGAAAAATGTGATTTGAATTATCTCGCTAATATTCCCCTCGCCGACCTAACATGGAACATACCTGGGAACGTGGACATTATTCTAGGTGCGACTATTTTTCCCTATATTTATTTTGGAGAAAAAATAGAATCTGGTTCAGATGCCCCGCCTGCCTTGTCTACAGCTTTCGGATATGTCTTACTTGGGAAAGTTCCTTACCATTCCGATATTCAACCTAATTCCTTTTCCGCTTTAGCCCTTCAGGGGTTAGAAAAATGTTTACAAAAATTTTGGGAATGTGAAGAAATGCCCGTTAAACGGTTCTTAAGCCCCGATGAAACTAAATGCGAAACCGCATATGCTGCTACAGTTTTACGCAGTGTTAATGGGAGGTATTCGATATCTTTGCCTTTTTGTAAAAATCCAGATGAATTAGGTCACTCTTACACGGTCGCTCTCCGTCGATTCTTCACTCTTGAACGAAAGTTCAAGTATGCCCCCACCCTTCGGGATGATTATCATGAAATTATTAAAGACTATTTAAGAAACGGCTATTTAGAAGAAATTCCGTCTACTTCAGATATAGAATGTGGGTATTTTATACCTCACCACGCTGTAGTTCGTAAAGATAAAATTACTACTAAGGTACGAATTGTTTTAGACGCAAGTGCTAAAACACACTCTGGGTTGTCACTGAATGACATCCTATCTACCGGCCCTAATTTACAGGCCGATTTGTTTACATTATTATTAAATTTCCGCTTACTGCCTGTCGCTATTACAGCTGACATTAGACAAATGTATTTACAAATTGGTGTGATTGAAAATCACAGAAAATACCAAAAAATCATATATAGATTTGATCCTAACGAAAAGGTTAGATCTTTTCAATTTACCCGCGTTCCGTTTGGACTCAAGTCCAGTCCGTATCTTGCAATGCGCACCATACGACAATTAGCGTTAGACGAAAGAAATAACTTTCCTGCGGCTGCTAAATTGGCCGAATCCGAATTGTATATGGATGACTTGGTCACCTCTGTTATGAATAATTCCGAAGCAATTGAGCTAGCAAATCAATCAATTAACCTTTTTAAGTCTGGTGGATTCGATTTGGTCAAATGGGCCAGCAATTCATCAGAATTACTCTCAAGTTTACCTTCAGCTTATTGTACACCTGTCAATTTTACAGATGATGATAATTTAAAAATTCTTGGCTTGGAGTGGCATCCAACACAAGATATTTTTTGTTTTACTACATCCCCTTGTGCAGAAAAATGCACAAAACGAATTATATTATCTACTGTTGCCAGATTGTTTGATGTACTTGGCTTAGTTTCTCCAGTGATATTATACGCAAAAATACTTATAAAAGAACTTTGGAATGCTAATCTAGGATGGGACGATACTCCACCTGAACAAATAGTAAAAAAGTACTTTAATTTAAAAAATGAATTACCTTTGTTGAAGGAATTACGATTGCCGAGACATTTGAATATTACACCTAATTGCACAGCTAACTTGGTCGCCTTTTGCGACGCAAGTATGAAAGCGTATGGATGTGCAGTATATTTACACGTAACTGATTTAACGGGAAATATTTCAATGCGATTGATTTGCTCTAAATCTAAGGTTTCCCCAGTCAAAGTGGTGTCATTAGCACGTTTAGAATTATGCGCCGCAGTTCTTTTATCGAAAATTGTTCGCAATGTTTATGAAACATATACTCCGCGTTACCTGATTTCCAAAATATATGCATTTTCTGACTCCACGATAGCTTTATCATGGATTCATTCATCTCCGCATCGCTGGTCGGTATTTGTGGCTAACAGAGTGGCTATAATACAGTCTAATTTAGATTCGAAATGTTTTTATCACATTTCTGGTGTTGAAAATCCTAGTGATTGTCTATCTCGAGGCATTTTGCCATCTCAATTATTGATGCATACTCTTTGGTGGTATGGACCATCGTGGATGTGCGCACCCCCTCAGTCATGGATGATTAGGCCATTTGCTGCTTCTGCTTACGAGGAAACGCCAGAATTTAATTCTAAAACATTGATCACCACCGTAATTAAAGAATCTTTTATGTTACTGTCTTTAGCAAATAGGGTTTCCGACTGGAATAAATTATTACGTATTATTGTATATATTCTGCGTTTTGCAAAGCTGTTACCATGTTCCGAAAAAATCAATTCTTCTGATTTAAATTTCGCTGAACATTTTCTGATATGTGAAGTGCAAAAAGAAGGTTTTAGGAAGGAAATTGATTTATTAAACAAGGGTCTTGTAATTTCTAACATTAAACATTTAAATCCCTTTATGGATGAGAAGGGAATCATTCGCATTGGAGGTCGATTGTCCAACTCCAATTTGCCGTTCGAAACTCAACATCCGGCTTTGCTACCAAAGAAAGGTCACATTATAAACCTTTTAATTGACCATTATCATCGCACCAATTGTCATACAGGCCCAAATTTATTGAACTCCTTAATAAAACAAAGATATTGGATTCTTTCTTCACGAAATATTATCAGAAAACGCACCAAATCGTGTATATTTTGTTTTCGCGTCAAGCCTACCTACGTATGGCCAAAAATGGCAGACTTACCAACGTACAGAGTCCAAGAAGCAAAGGCCTTTGTTCATACGGGTGTAGATTATGCTGGGCCAATCAACATTACTCTGACTCGTAAACGCGGTCAGCGTTCTCAAAAGGCTTACCTTTGCATCTTTGTTTGTTTGACAACAAAAGCGGTGCACATTGAGCTTGCTTCAGATTTATCTAGCGACACGTTTTTAGCGGCTCTAAAAAGATTTTTGTCTCGCAGAGGCCCAGTGTCTAACATGTATTCCGATAACGGAACCAATTTTATAGGTGCCAAGACACAATTAAATGAAATTTATAATTTAACCGCATCTTCAGACTTTCAAGCTACTATCAGCAATGAACTCAATAACCGTCGCATATTATGGAAATTCATTCCCCCTTATAGTCCTCATTTTGGAGGAATTTGGGAATCATGCGTTAAAAGTTTTAAGACACATTTATATCGAGTGGTAGGCGGTCAGTTATTAACTTATGAAGAACTCCTAACAGTATTAACTCAGATTGAAGCATTGCTTAATTCACGACCTCTTTGTTTATTATCCGAGGATCCGTATCCTGAGGTGCTGACTCCTGCTCATTTCTTGATGTCGTCTCCTCTTCAATATCTTCCCGCGCCCGATGTGCTTAAAAATCGTCTTAGTCTCGTAAATCGTAAACATTTATTAGATAGTTTAGTACAATCTTATTGGAAAAAATGGAGAATAGAATATCTCCATACTTTGCAAATGAGACAAAAGTGGTGTACCCCCGAAAACCCAGTGCAAATAGGCACGGTAGTTTTAATAAGGGAAGATGATGTTCCACCACTTCGTTGGCCTCTTGGGAGGATTGAAAAGGTGTATCCGGGGACTGATGGAACTATTAGAGTTGCATTAGTCAAAACACAATCCGCAAGAATCAAACGGCCAGTTGTCAAACTGTGCCCTATTCCAACTCAGTAACATAAGATTTATTTAGGCATCTTAGTTATAATTTACCTTTATTATTTTTTAATTAAGCTTGTTATTGAAAATACTGTTAAGTAAAGAGATACTTTAAAGAATAGCATACGCTTTTCTTTGAGTTTAGGCTAGTTCATTTGATTATTATTTTTTTGTTTTCTCTCGATTGTTTCCGATTTTCTGGGACAATTCCGCTTGTTTCAATATGTCACATATTTAGTATCATTGCATTAATGATCAATATTATTATGAATACAGTTCTAAATGCTTCGGTTATATTGCAATTATATGCGGTTTGTTCATGCTCCGCCATAGTTTATGTAAATACCATTAAATAAAACAATCATTAAGTTATTCAATTTTCTTGTTGAAAGTTTCGTCTGCAAACTTTCAAGGCGGGCAGTATGTAATGGCCATCGGTTCGAATTCGTCCCGGCAGTGACATCTGTTGAGAAAATATGAAGTCAACCGAAAAGGACAACGTATTTGATTAGTTAATCAAATACGTAGTTTTAATGGGCGTCTATAGATGGCTCGCCTGGTCTTCCGTCACTGCACACGGAAATAAAAAAAAAATATGTGTTGCAAATTTCGCCATATTGGGCACGCCTCTGAGTTTGTAATCTCCTTTCTTCGAAATAATCGCGAAGGAGTAAAAATTCAAATTCAATTCAAAAGAAGAGTCAACAGTTAATCCATCCCTGTTCGGGCGCCAGTGACCAGGAAGACGAATTGGATGCAGACCAGGACTTCGGGATTGCCCAGGTCAGTTGTATTCAGTTTTCTTTGACGGATTACCTGTCGGTTGGGTTCGAACTGTTGGCCATTGTTATATAAATTAGCTTTGATTGTTATTTGCGAATCGAAGCTGCAAAAGAAGAAATATGTGTATAGCTTGTGATTGACAGAACATTATACAAGCGTTTTCACCCTTTAATGATGGAATTTCATCAAGAATCGACAATAAATAACATGAATCAAAATAATATTTTTGTTTTATTTTCAGTTGTGCCCCACATAACAGACTCCATCCAGGAATGGGTCAGCAGAGTGGCACAAGTGCCGGTGTGTGGGGACGAGGCCCCCCAAGTCTGTATTGTGGAGCTCGGAGGCACCATCGGAGACATTGAGGGTATGCCCTTCGTGGAAGCCTTCCGGCAGTTCCAGTTTAGAGTTTCACGAGAAAATTTCTGCTGCGCCCATGTCTCTCTCGTTCCTTCCGTAAGACCATTATTAGATTTTACAATATTTTAAATAATTCTTTGATTGGTTAGAAATTATACTCAGATGTGTTTTTGTTAATATATTGGTGATATATATAAATATACTAGATAAATATACTAGAACAAATTAGTCATTTTGTTTAGCAAAAATTGGTTTAATTATTTTGATCGCTCAATTCATTAATAAACATCTCCAAATGACATGTTTATAGATAATGAGAAAATAAGTATATATTTAAATGGTCAAATCTAGTATTGTTGATTTGTGCCTGAAATTTATACTTTTTACCAATACAGTCAACCCTCCTATAACGGGATTTACATATTGCATCTTTTAGTTTGTTTTTCACTATGCTTTTTTTTTTACTAGGTATTTTTCTGTTTTTTTTTTAAAATATGTTTTTTGCTGTACTCATATTTTTATTTACTAGGTCTTTTACTATGTATTTTGTTTTTACTACATTTTACTATGTTTTTTTAAACTATGAATTTTACTATGTTTTTCAGTAAATTTTCGCTATGTCTACTACTTTTATTAGTATTTCTATATTCATATTTACATTAAAAGTAGTCTATCGACTATATTGCCCCCGATATCGCTGAGGCCAGGCCTGACAGCGAAACGTTTGTTTTTATTAAGGGCCTAGTACTCAGCTAGCAAATACCAGGGTACCGGATATCACATTTATTTATATTTCTATTACAATTCATTATACGCATCCTGAACAGGAACGTTTATCAAATATCCCAATTTGCTTGGTATTGCTATCACCATTTGATTCTGTAAAAGTTTTCCGGCATTTTATATTTTTTGGTGGCATTTTGAAATTATCTGAGGAGTGAATCAGGAAAATTTTATACAATCTCCATACTTAATTTTAATATTTTTTTAGACTTATTTTTATTAATGAACTGATCAGTTGATTTATACATTATAAAACACATTTCTGATATTGTTGCAATTTTATTTTCATATTAACATATTTAAAAAGTGTTGTTAGGGGAGTTCCTACATCAGTTGGAAATAACAGAAGGATGTTCGATGTTTATTTATTAGATGGTGAATATAATACAGGACAGCAATAACTAATTCGAACTGTATAATGTGATTAGGTGAGTACTGAACCGAACCACACAATGTTATCACACCCTGTGCTCCTTTTATAGGTCGTGTTCTTTTGTTCTTGATGTACAGACGTAGAGCAGAGATGAAGTTGAGGACTCCAGAGTAATACACACAGAATGTTTATTTTTAATAATGATATTATATCACAAATCCAGTGCAACCCTCTGGAGTGTATCAACTTTCATATTTTACAAAACGGCACAATGACAAATTCTGCTTGTACTAGGAATAGGCTCAGTATATGAAAGGTCAGCAAGCCAGAAATATTAGTAAAATGTTTGGCCACAAGGTTAATGCTTTGAATATTAATAATAATTTACACTTTATCCAACTTACAATATCTTTCCTTTTCCTGGATCATGTATTCAGGAATAAATTTTAAATCTCACAGTTTCCATTATGTAATGTATTTATGTATCTTGTAAAGTAAAGTATTGTTTTTTCGGCCTTATGGCGTAATGGTCAGCGCGTTTGCCTACCATGCGAGAGGTCTCGGGTTCGATTCCCAACATGGTTGATATGAAATATTTATTTAAAAGGGTGTATTCACACTAGAATATATCATAGTCCCTGGACTGGTACCTGAAGTGTAAGACTGATCATCTTACCTTCATGTAACAAAAAATGATCGAGATACGCTGCGATTGGATTTCAAATGCGGTGCCCTCTGCACCATCAGGTGCGGAAAGGGAATGATGATGATGATAGTACTGTTTACAAAATGCAGAAAGCATCTATCTAATAGCCCCGCCACACTATGCTCCTTGCGCTGCTCATGCCCATGCCCCTCGCGCTGCCGCCCTTTTGCCCGATGTTGCTCTCTCCGCCCACACACTGTTCTACTCGCGCAATTAATCGCGACGTTCCGCACTTGTCATTTGTCTTTCTATACAATGGACGATGAAACTGTGATAGCGTGCGCGCTATGCATTTTTAGTACTGCTAATTATATCAATGTGTATTAATATGGAATGATGGAATATTATTATGTTTTTTATATATTTTTTATTTCCTTTTTTAATTACTATAAAATAAAAAAGTACCTTATAGTCTTTAACAGAATATTTTCTTTTCTCTTTCTTATATAACACAAAAATATTATATCTGTCTATTTATTATAGGAGCAAAAATTCATAAACATTTCTTGTATACCCACGAACAGGCTATGCCTTTGTAGGACTTTTGTTTGCTATTTTTACAGTTAATATGTATTTCATTAATATGTACGAGTATTTCACTTATATGTAATTATCCTTTATTTTTTTAATAGGTACTTTGTTTCATCTCTTCTGTATATTTAAAAAAAAAAGTTACAAAAAATAGTAAAAAAAATGTCATACAAAGAAATATACATCATTTAAAAATTACGTGCACGTCTTGTGTGAGCGCTTGATGCGTACTGCGACCGCGCGATTATGTGGCCCCACTCGCGCTCATATTGCCGGCCCTTTGACTCACGCTCCAAAAACCGATGGGCACGACGAGGAGCATGACAAGCGGCATGACGAGTAACGTTGCCACACTACGTCTCTGCCTCCTTTCCTCGCTACTTCCCATACCACTCGTCGAGTGTGTGGCAGGCGCATAATAATGATTTGATAAAAACAAACCTTTGATGGTCGTGCGTATTGTTTTTGCAGCCGCGAGCCACAGGTGAAGCCAAGACCAAACCCACCCAGTCCTCCGTGCGGGAGCTACGGGGGCTCGGCTTGACTCCGGACTTGATAGTCTGCCGCTCTGAGATTCCCATAGGGCACGCTGTCAAGGAAAAGGTATCCAACTTCTGTCACGTTGCTCCTGAACAGGTATGTGAAGTAAACATAATATTAATATGTAGTAGAGATAGTAGAGTGATATAGATGGAGATTTTTTTCTTATACTACTTTTATTATTTAAATATTGTTCCTGTACATATGATATCCGATGATAAATAAAGAATAGTGCGAAATAAAATCAAAACTGTGGATGTGAGTTTTTCGACTCTATGTGGTGTGGTGTAGTGGTTGGCACGTTAACATTCAAACAAACCATCACGCCGTTTCACCGTAGGGGTAGGCAGAGAGGATAGAACGCCATAACACTATCTTGGCATACAGACCTCGCTTCCTCTACATTCATACATCTTCTCATGCACGCACGTCGATTATTCCTACTTTTGACATGTCCATCTTTAAGTGTTTGATGGACTTGATCGTGTCATGTCTTTCTCGGTCTTCCTCGTTTTCTGCGTCCATTAACATTTGCATCGTAGATCCTTTTAGCCGTTCTTTCGCTGTCCATTCGCTCTACATGTCCAAACCAACGCAGCACCCCTTTCTTGATTCTGTCAATAATGCATGTCTCAGCCTTACACACTTCACGGATCTCGTTAACATACCGTGCTTTATTTCCCGGATTTGATCCCTGCAAAGTTTGACCTGAAACATTTGTTTAAAAAGAGATTTTACTGCAGCGTTTTACTATCCCGAACTGGCACGTGAAGCATAAGACTGATCATCTTATCTTTATGTGATATTTTAGTTCAAAAAACCTTTGAAATTAATTTTCTTGTATACCTACGAACAGGCCATGCCTTTGTGGAATTATTTTTTACTATTGATATGTATTTCATTGCCATGTAATTATCCTTTTTTTTAAAATTATTTGTTTTACCTCTTATGTATATTGTAAAATAATAATCAAACCCAGGACCTTAGAATGGTAGGTGAACACGTTAACCACTACACAACAAGGCTGACTTATCTCTACTCGATTTAGTTTGTAGGATTTTTTGTGGTTCATAATTTCTTGTAAGGTTATTTCCCTCTTCTCTGTTTAGATTTTGGTCTCTTTTTATAAAATCTTAAAATGATTGAATTCCAGTTGGAAGATTTGGTCACACTCAAAACATAATAAATAAATAATGGATATATTATTTCAGGTTATTTGCATCCATGATCTCTCCTCACTGTACCATGTTCCCCTCCTCATGGAGTCTCAAGGAGTTGTACAGTTCCTCATCGACAGACTCCACCTCAATGTGCCGATACCCAAACCTGGAAAGTACGTACCCATTTCAATAAGCTGTTCTTTTACTCTTTTTTCACAAGTTCTGTGAGACAAAGTGACACTACGTCTACATGTCAAGTCCTCAAAATTTGTTGTGAACTTCTGTTGCACGCACTCATTGTCAACTCCAACAAAATGAATATTTGATAGATCATCCGCTTTAAATAATTTGATAATCAAATGGCTGATAAATACCTAATGAATGTAAATAAATTATTGGAAGATGCTACCGCAGTTGGAAGTGACAAAGGAAAATGATGTTATGTTTCAATGTGGATTTATTACACGTTGAATAATATACACAATTTGCTAATGGAGTGTGAGAGTTACTGACTGAACTAAGTGACTGAGTGAATGTGCTTGTAATAAGGGCTCCATGGCTTTTATAATAGTTCTCACTTCTTCCGAGTGGGCAATGGAGGTAATTTTCTATTTCCCTGACTGTCAGCAATTGGACATCTGCACTAGGTAATCAGTAATTTAGATGTTTTGACTATTCATTATTTTCATAAGGTAATCGTACATTTATTATTTACATACATAAATGTAAGATTACCTTCTGAACTGTCCTTAAGACGATAGTAGGTCAGATGACAACGAGGGTTGGTTTCCGGGGGAGTCCCGCAGTTCTTATTCTTAGTGGTGGGGGTCAATGCTATGTAAGCTCCTGACGTCACTGCGACTGACGGGTTCCTATGAATAGTTCTCGCCCTCCAATCTAAATAATGTGAAGTCCCACAGTTGTACTTGACATTATTTATTTGCAAACATTAAATACAAAGGAATTATTTTGCTAATTCTCTTATATTCAATATATAAACTGAGGTGCGCTGACCATTAAAAGCAGTAAATGTAAATTCTAAATGCGGTCAATTTTTTACAAACAAAAAATATTCAAAATAATATATTAAAAGTAATTGGCTCTATGACCACTATAACAGAGCCGGGTAAGTGGAGGGGGCTTTTGATGCTAACTCTCAGAATATGTATGTTTTTAGTAGCTTTTTGCTTTTACTACTGAAAAGTTCGATTATTCTTAAATATCATCATCATCGTTCCCTTTCCGCACCTAATGGTGCATAGGGCACTGCATTGGTACTCCAATCGCAGCATATCTTGATCATTTTTGTTACATGATCACATTTGTTACAGGATCAGTCTTAGCTTCAGGTACCAGTCCAGGGACTATGAAATATTCTAGTGTGAAAACACCCATTCAAATAAATATTTCACACCAACCACGTCGGGAATTGAACCCGAGACCTCTTGCATGGCAGGCTAATGCGCTGACCATGGCCGATGATATATAACAACAATAAACTGTTAAATGAAGAGAGAAAATGGGAAAATCTACATATCTTCCTGAATTAGTTAAAGCATTATTAATACCAAAGTGTTTTATTTTATTATTTTTTAGCCTAAAAAACAGATGGAAACATTCTCTGTATTACAAAATACCATGTCTGTCTATAGACAGTATACATACAGTATACTGTATCAATATTTTATTAATTTATTTTACAATCAAAATTTATATTTAAAATATTTTAGCTTTATAGGATATCTCTCTTGTGTATAGACAAAATCAAACAAATTCACATGAAAAAGTGTTACCAAAAAGAAAAACAGCATATGTTTACGATTTTGTCAATACTGAAATTATTTTTAAAAATGTGGTAAATTCAAGGCTCAAAGTACATTGTATAATTTCATTTTGACTAGTCAGATGATAATAATTTGTTTCTTATTTATCATAGGTTCATGGCAAAGTGGAAAGACTTAGCGAAACGCGTTGATCTTCTCCGCAATGAGGTAAACATATCCCTGGTAGGCAAGTACACCAGGTTTGAGGATTCCTACACCAGTATTGCCAAGGCACTCCAACACGCTGCCGTGGCCTCTGACTATAAGGTCAACATCAAGTACATAGAGGCCGCCTACTTGGAGAAAGAGATGAAGACCGAGAATCCCGTTCTGTATCATGAAGCTTGGCAAAACCTCTGCAAAAGCGAGTTAGTTGTTTTTTGTTAATTGAAATCGTATCGGAAACGTAAGATTGATCAATTTTTTAATTCAAATTTTATTGAATGCATTATGCTAGGCCACATACTAGGGATGACTCAACCACACTAGCCCACTTTTATTAGAAGCGCAGTCGGCGATCATAACCCGTGATGTCAAAATGACGTGATGCAAGCTGTTTTGTATGCGCTCATTTTTAAACCCAAAAATTATAAATGAAAACTTGTTTTGAATGCATTGACTCTAAATATATACAGTAAAACCCCCGTTTTTACGTTTTTCAAAGGAGCAAGAAAAAAAGTGTAATGTACTGAAATGAAAAATGTATGGAAAAAATCAGAATTTCATAAAAATAAAATTTATTTGCTCCTACTATAATGTACATATACTTCCAGAAAAGTTGTAAAAATTGTGATAATTGGGGATTGTTAATTTTTTTTTGACTATTTTCACTAAAAAAAAAAAAAAAATATTTTTTCGAATAATATTATGTAATCTGTTTTTTTTTAAAACAGCATGTTAAAATTATTTTATATGTGAATAAAAAATAAAATTTTGAATTTGCATAAAATAACCCACAATATTTTTCCCTCTAAATGTTGGGAAACTTTATACGCTATCACTTTATTTATACGCTATTACAAATAAAATATAGTCAATTTCCACTTATTACCGTTTTTACAATTTTTCTGAAAGTATATTAACACTGTAGCAAATCAATTTTATTTTTATGTAATTCTTATTTTTTCCATACATTTTTCATTTCCTCACTTTAGCATTTTCCTCAGTTTTACACTTTTTTTTCTTGCTCCCTTGAAAAACGTAAAAAGGGGGACTTCCTGTACATACTTTTGTACTTGTCGAGTTGTGAGATAGTGTCAAATTTTATTTTAACTGCTCGTGTAAAGTTAAAGAAAATCACATGCGTCATTGTTCTACGATCGTGATGATATGGTGACCCAAGTTTTTGAAGTACTGATCTTATAACAATTTCCTTTTAGGTCAACGAATTTTTGTGGGATGACACTCTCATTTTTGTATTTTTTGGGTTGCGACAAATTGCACTATAACCGTCGATATATTTATTAGATGCCTCTTTAAATTAAGTTTTGTTGGGGCAATTATATAATCTATCTAACAAAATAGCCATTTATTTAATTAAATTTTTCAGTGGTGTAGTGGTTCCGGGTGGATTTGGCAACAGGGGAATGGAGGGTAAGATCGAAGCTTGCCAGTGGTGTCGAGAGACCAAGAAACCCATGCTGGGGATATGCCTAGGTCTGCAGGCCAGCGTGATAGAGTTCGGTCGCAACGTCCTCAAGCTGGAGAAGGCCAACACGACGGAGGCTGATCCCAACACCCCTCACCCGCTGGTTATAGACATGCCGGAACACCATCCCGGCCAGATGGGGGGCACTATGAGGCTGGGGAAGCGAACTACGTATTTGAAGCCGAGCGTTATTAGTAAGTCTAAAATTCTAACACAAAAATGAAAATAACAATGCATCATTTGTGATAAGTTTAATATTTTCTGTGCCGCTAGGTATTGCTATGATAGTTCCCAGTAGGCTGTAAAATTTTAGGTAATTTTTAAAAAAGAAACAAATACCTGATGTGGCATTTACGACACCATTGTATACATTTTTTACAGCATGCATTCACATTTTCCTTTCATTTTGAGTCCGCAGAAGAAAACAATATTTTTTCACTAACTTAATGAATAGCAAAAATAAGCAAAAATAGACTTGCACATTTCACTTTGAAAAATAATATTCAGAAATTATATAAAACACACATTCTTCTATCCACAAATAATAGTTTTGTAACACCTGCATTATCTACGCATCAAACATAGCTCTCATTTGAATCACTGTTGCGTCGATAATTTTAATAATTCCTCGTGTCCTAGTGTTTCACTAAGGTTCTGAAAGATGTCTCCGGGTGCATGAAATGACCTTCGCCTCAACACGTAAAGTGTGTAAAAAATCGCATATCTTCACGTGCTATTTTTGTATGGCCAGCTCTCCGAGCACGGAAACGGAGGGCATGTTAATAAGTGCTTATGGCACTTAACCAGTTAATAAACTAAAATGTCTATATTTTGAGTTATTCCAAATGTTTGGAGACAAAAGACTGGATTTCACCCCCTAGGAAGTCAATAAGATTTAAATTACAACAGAGATGGGGAACATTTCAGAGAAGGGAATATGGATGTCTAGGTAATTTACAGGGCTTATGACCTGTTATTGGCTGTTTTTTCTGACGTCCGTAAAAAACTCTACGCATAGGTATTTTCTTAAACCAACAGTCAGTTTTATTATATTGTGATAAGTGAAAAATTTTAATAATAAAATTATTTTTTTTCTAGTGCAACTTTATGGTAATAAAGAATCTATCGACGAGAGACACAGACATCGATATGAAGTAAATCCCGCCTATGTAGAACAATTAGAAAACGCTGGACTGAAATTTGTTGGTAAGTTTATATTCAATTCAAACTACAGTAAGTTCTACAGAGTTTTGTTCATTCTACTTTCCTACAATGCAGCCCTACGGAAAATTGGATATGAAAAATGTTTTCTTGGGCGTGGTAAAAATTAGGGCATTCAATTGCACGGAAAAGTTTCTTGGAAATGTATGGAAAGAAAACTAAACTTACTAGTTCATATGAATCCTCAGAGTAATAATTTTCTAGAGAAGCCCCTAAGCTCTATTGCATAGAACAAAACCGTTCCGTTTGTTTGGTTTTAGTTTTAGTTTTTAGTTTAACAACAAATGGTAACGGGCGGTTTCGGTTTGCCCGTAGCATTGCTGAAATCTGTAGCTAACTTTGAAAGATTTCCGGTTTACAATACGTTAACTAACGGACAAATCAGCAGAACTGACCGAGAAGAAGTGGAAGAGAACTTGAGACGTCACTCCTGGAGTAATTTCAGATATACAAAACTTAAATGAATCATAGCGCTGATAATACGATACATAAAATTTAAAAAAATAAAATTAGTCTAGTTTAATAGTCTATTGACAATTTAAAAAAAACAATGAAATTCCTCATTCGCTATGTATTTGTAAATTTTTTATTTAAATTTTGATTTTTCTTAAAGATACAGAATGTTGTAGATCTCCTTTACAAGAAAATAATGACTAGTATTCAACGCGAGAGAAATGTGCTTGTTAATTTGATTAATGGATGCATTGAGAAAATAGGTAACTGGATGGCTGAAAATAGACTAACACTTAACCCATCTAAAACGGAACAATTATGGATAGCTTGAGCCAGACGTCAGAATTTGATTCAGGATACGGCACTACCCGATGTAAGGAGTACCGCTTTACCCACCGTTAAACTACTGGGAGTCATCCTTAATTCTGACCTTTCTCATGACGCTCAAATTAGTAGAACGATAAGTTCATGCTTTTACCAGCTGAGACAGATTAAATGCATACGCAAAAATTTGCCAGTTGATGCCGCCTGTCAATTAATAATTGCATTTGTAGTGTCTTAGAGTCGATTATTGTAATGGTATCTACGCAAGTCTATGGTGATACCGTGTGTGTTAGATTTGTTACGACGTTTCGGCTACCATTGCAGGAGCCATCTTCAGGGTAAACTGAGTGAACAAATCCAACACACACGGTATCACCCAAAAAAGAAACATTGATAACAGTGACCGTGAAAACCTTCACACCTATTTAATATGAATTTAGATCCCAAATAGAACCAAGTTGTCGAAAGTCGAGCTTTGCATGTATTTATTTGAACTGTTTGTGGGGAATTATTATACTAAAGCGAGATATTTGTTTCAGGCCGTGACTTATCTAATAATCGTATGGAGATAGCCTGTGTAGAAGATCATCCTTACTATTACTCTGTTCAGTTTCACCCGGAGTACTTGTCCCGCCCCCTCTCTCCGAGTCCCCCCTTCCTCGGCCTTATTCTGGCCTCGGTAGGGAAACTCAAGTCTTTTTTATCCAAAGGCTGCAACTTCAGTCCTAAGACTATGTCCGACGTCAGTTCTGGTAAGTTCAGATTTTTCATTTTTCATGCTGTAGGAAATAACTGTGTTAGAAAATGGAAAATGAGTTGTGGCAGAACAATGTTAGAACCTCGGATATTTACACATCGAACTGGACTGAGGTGCCATTGAATATTACAGTAAAACCATCTTTTTACATTTTTCAAGGGAGCAATAAAAAAAGTGTATAACTGAGGAAATGAAAAATGTATAGAAAAAGTAGAAATTGCATATAAATAAAATTAATTTGCTACACTATAGTGTACATATACTTCCAGAAAAGTTGTAAAAACAGTGATAATTGGGGATGGATTGATTATGGGGATAATTGGAGATGAAATAACAAAAATAAAATTTTGAATTTGTATAAAATAACGAACAATATTTTTTCCCCTAAATGTTGGGAAATTTTATTTATACGGTATTACTTTTTTTTCTATGGCATCTCTAAAAACAACTGTCATATAGATCACTGCAAAATTGTTTCACACTTTTATGGCAACTTTTTAAACCATTTTTTTTATACTTTTAAATATTTCTGTTGTTGTTTTAAACATGGCAATTTATTGATATTTAAACTTTATTTTCCCTAAACGTTTGTTAACCGCGTATCATGATTATTTGTACAAGTAACTATGACATTTTTGTTCAAATGAAAACTAAAGGAAGACACTTAAACAAAAAGGTCAATTACACTGCACCTACTTTGAATTTAGTTTAAGACAATAATTTATCCTTTATTAGTTGTTTACCCGTTATTATTGTTCATTCATATTATTGCACACCGGTGGCGCACGGACTGCAGCACCATCAAATGAATTCCGAAAAAAAATTAAACGTAACACCGAGGTGATGAAAAATGTAAAAAACGTTGATTGGGGGAATATTTGTTGTTGTAGAATGTATGAAGAAAAATGAGTCCTGAACATTTTGGTGTAAAAAGTGGGAAAACTTAAAATCGAGGAATGTAAATACGAGGTTTTACTTTATGTTTAAATGATACAAGCTTTTTTAATATCCTCATTATGGATATACAATGTAACCGACAAATACACACACAAGTGGTATTTGAAATGGGAGGTAATTAATTACGCCGCCTTGACATAATTGAACTTGCCTATGGTTAAAGATGTATGTACATCATCCTTCTTAAGAAACATCCATTGATTATCAAATGTAAAATTAATAATCTTTACATGAAATCCGTGATGCATGATTAGTTAGTCGGCCACAAGAATATGTCAACTTTGATTATATTGTTGTGTTTCAGAATAAGTGTTATTTATTTTCAGATGAAGAACTGGAAATGGAAAAATTGACAGTTACCAACGGCAATGAATCGGCTTCCTCGGGATCGTCGGAAACCAATGAAGTTTGGATGCAAGAGAAAATACCCAATGGACACGACAAGCATTAACTACTCTCTTGTTTAGTATCAATTTGTAAATTACTCGAGTCTATTTTTAGAAAAATATTTTCATTTATTTTTATATTCATATATACATATGTATTATTGGAATTTTCATTCAAATAAGGTAAAAATCCATTCTGCTATCGTTAAATAAATGCTTAATACAGATTGTTTCTGTTTGGGCAACTAACAGACAGTGCTAGGCGCTTTATCCATCTTAATAAACACAACGCCGAATGAGTACAATGTATGTACCTACTATTAAGTTTTCTCGTATTAAATTGTCAAATAAAATTTAAATAATACACAATTTGAAAGTAACCAACCCAAACATCTGTATATTAGCTATGTAGTGATTTAAAATTCAGTAGTTGAATTATGAATGTACAATTCATTTCATATAATTGGCGCTTTGAAAAGTACATGCTTAGTTTAATAAATGCAAATTAAGAATTTGTCTCAATTTCTGTCAGGCAAACTAGTGCCCTTTTGGATCTCGAATCTTGAGAACTCGCAACTAAAGATGAAATACATAGCATGAAATCAATTAGAATAAAGATTATCACACGTCTTTCATGTGTTTTACTATTTTAAGCAACTTATTCAATCTTTAATTCGATTTAGCAAATTACCTATGGCAGCGCTCTTATCAATTAGCTACTTAATGTTATCCATACACTGTTTGAATTTGTGATTAAAACATATTATTAATTCATATAAATTTGTAGAATTGGTATACATATTTAAATAGTACGATTTAAGTAATGTGTTCTAAATTAATAACTTCTTGAATGCTTTCTGTTAGTTTTATACATATTATTTTAGGTTGTATTATAAACAAACATAAGATTCATTTAAGCCATAAAAATGAAAAATGACTAGCCATTTTTAACTTCCAATTGACCATAGTAGTGAGATAAATTTTGTTTAAATACTATTCTCAAATATAGTATGATAAACATTTAGTGAAGTTTTATTTCCGACTTGGATAAGTTCTAATTAAGACTTCCCATTTGAGCGTTTCCAAGTATGTTTTGACTGGTTTTGCAACATGTGGTCGAGCGTTGTCATGTTGCAAAATTACTTTGTTTTTCCTTCAATGCTTGGCTCAAACGCATCAATTGTAGTCGATAGCGATCTCCCGTGATAATTTTGTTGACACCCACCTGATCCCATCAAATACAGAGCATGAGTTTGGAACCATGAATATTCGGGTTTGCCGTCGATGTTGATGCGTGACTGGGCTTACCCCTCGATTTTTTACGCTTTGGGTTATCGTAGTGTATCCACTTGTCATCACCAGTCACGATACGATGCAAAAACCTTTCCTTTTCTGCCGTCGGAGCAGTTATTCACATGTGAACAATTGTCTTTTTTTTTATGCACCACAACAGGCCAGAAGGCCCAATTACAGTTGTGAATTACAACACAGAACACCCAGGCTTGAGAAAAATCACATTTATTTTTTGTGTTCTCACTGAGAATCGAACCTGGAACCTTCCGAGTGTGAGTCAAGCGTCTTAACCAATACACCACGGAGGCCGCCTCGCTCGGCTTCAATTTGTATGGCCTCCAATTTCCTCGCTTTCAAATCATTCCTAATGCTTTCAAACATTTGGCAACTGTTGTTTGATTAACTCCTAATTATTTTGCTTTGCAATCTCTGCATGTTGTTTCCGACAGAGCATGGTCGTCGTAAGTCTTCCACAAGTTTTATGTGCTTCAGCTGCAGATTGAGCATGTTGAACTCTATGAAAAAATATGCTTTTTACGCTTCTGCACAATAACATATACTATCGTTTAAAGCCTAGTATAGCCCGATGTAAGAAGGCTTAGATGACACCATCTGTTGGTAATCAGCGAAAACTTATTCAAGTCTCTATTATTTTAGCTCAGTGTGATCTTTTATTTGTAAATAACATTTCGCAAGCTAATGAAATTAATAATAAAATTATGTCATTGATTTTCACCCTTAGGCAGGTGCACACACTCCATAAAAGCATTTAAGCATTGTTCACTGCCTATTCTATTTGATTATCAGGAAAATATTTAAAGTATTGACTTTGACTGACGACATTGGTCATCAATGAAAATTATATTTACTTGGCTTGTAATTTGCCTCAACAAAAGAGTTTGAATCGGGTTAAGGTCCCGTGGCTAGTGTTGCGGACTCACGGATCAGAGGTCCGAGGTTCGAACCCCACTCGACCCCAACGTGATTTCCATTTTCTATTAGTGAGTTATTTACAACTCGTTGAAAATGGCCACCAAAATTTAAATATTTGTTAGTTTTACTATATATTTAAATATAAAGTAAAACTGCAACTGTTTTACAATATACCTTTTTAAAGTTTCAATTGATTATGTTTTCTCTAATAATTTGTTACAAAATATTATTTATAATTTAGGAAATATTTATCAATGATCTTACACATAATGCTATAGTTACCTTAAGGTGCATACAAAAGCACTATGTAATCTAATATTATTATCATAAATAACTTTAAATATCCAATTACATACGGGAAAGTCTTGTTAATTTGTAAATTAGGTGACATAATTAATATTTGAGATTCAAAATGGGACACAATGTTTGTTCTAATATAATTTTTTTTCCAATATTTTACATTAAATGTATGTATTGAAATTGTGCGCAAGTAAATTTCTGATTGAGTAATATAAATTTTAATTAATGTAACTTTGGAGATACTTACATGTTTATTTTTGTAAGTGTTCACTTGTAGTATTTACGATCAACATTACACAGTATAGAGAAACTAAACATTGTTAAAATACAGTAAAGAAAAACTTGACACTCATTGATTGTATTAAGTATGTACTTAATTGTCAAATTTTAAGTTTAATCAACATACTTTACTCATGCGAACAGTCTACCTTGAATCTGCTTCAATATATATAGATAATGAATGCACTAATATAATCCGCAACTTTTGACCCAATCTAAGGTTTATCACACTTGTCAAGATTAGAATATTGACTTTAGTGTATTTATAAAAAATGTAAAAATTATTTGCTGGAAAAATATATTAAATGAAAATATACTAGTAAATAAATTGTTCCAAATATTTATATATACAGTAAAACCCGTGTTTTACGTTTTTCAAAGGAGCAACAAAAAAAGTGTAAAACTGAGGAAAACTTTAAAGTGAAGAAATGAAAAATGTATGGAAAAAATGAAATTTCATCAAAAAAGATTATACTAAATATACCGCAGAAAAATTGTAAGAACTGTCATTATTGGGGATTATTCATATTTACCAATTAAAAATATTTTGTATTTTTTCAAACAATACTGCAATGTGTTATTTTTTATTGAATTAAAAAAAATACATGTAAAAATAATTTCATCTAGGTCCTTAACCTCAAAAAGACGAAAATAAAAATTTGAATTTGCATAAAATGCATACAACAATTTTTTCCCTAAATATTGGGAAAATTTTATTTGTATGGTATCACTTTTTTCATATGGCACCACAAAATTTTAACTGTCATTTACATTGCGGCAAAACTGTTTCACACTTTTATGATAACTGTTTAAACTATCTCCTTTTCACATTATGTTTATAACATCAAATAATTGCCAATTTTTTAAACCTGCATCGTAATTTATTGATGTAAAGACTTCTTCCTAAACATACGTCAACTGCATGTTACTATTTAGTAAAATGTCAAAATTAGACACTTATACAAAATAGTCAATTACACTGCACCTACTTTGAATTTAGTTTGAGACAATAATTTACACATTTTTTTATTTACCTCCATTTTATTCTCCATTCATGCGGCGGCGCACGGTTCGTCTTTTGACAGATCGAATGAGTTATAAAAAAATTTCGACGTAAAGCCGGGGTTATGAAAAACGTTAATTGGGGGGAATATTTTAATGATAATGTATGGAAAAAAGTTGGGACTTAAATATTTCGGTGTAAAAAGCGGGAAAACGTAAAATCGAGGAACGTAAAAACGAGGTTTTACTGTAGTTTTATTTAATTTATAAATTTTCTTTAAAAAAAAACTTTTCAGTATTATAAAAACTCCATTGAACAGTAACATGAAAATGTGATTAAATTATTTGGTGCTGATGTATTATTCTATCGAGAAAATTAATTTATATTTTGGTTTAATTTTTAGTACAATTCATTTTCATATGATAATGCAATTTTAAAAATTATTTTAAATAATATTTATATCGTAGAAATTTATTTCTTGTCTCAATAAGACCTATGAAATATATTTTCAAGAAAAACAATAAAAAATCATTGGGCATAAGCTAACTTAATTGAGATATAATTTTGATATACTAACCTGCTCGTGTATTACATACATATTTATATATCAGTCGAACTTGGTTATTACTAAGCATTACTCTTTATATCAGAGAAAGTACTTTATAATCCAATTACCATTGCATATAGATAATTTTAAAATAAAACTTTTAAGTAAAATTATAATAAATTCTTACAAAAATTTCAAATTCTGGCAAATAAAGATTCTTATTTTTCCACAATGTTGACACTGTGGATAGAAAAAATTAATTACACACTTCAAATTTTTTTACGCCACATTCTATTTCACAAATAATTGCCACTTTTTCACCAATTCAGAGACACTTCCTCTTGTTAGTAGAGAGGTTTATAGTTCAAAGGTTAGTTTTTTACTGAGCCGACATCACCCACTCGTCATAACTCGTAATGCATTGACTATAGAACATTTCAAAAACTGAAAAACATTGTAAAAATCACCGAAACAAGGATGTCAGTCTTAACTACAAAAGCTGTTGTAAATTGTAATGAGGTGCCCAGCCGGTAATTACTGAGTTCACAAAGCGTGTGATACATTTTTAATGCCGCGAAAGAAAAAATCAATTAAGTACTTGGAAACTAACATAAACTTGTCATAAACTTCATCCGATCCCGCTTAGTGGCCCGCGATATCTGTCCTTTAAATTAGCCGCCCATTTGGATTTTATTACTTAGGTTTAGATATAACTGCTCTATAAGTGCTCAACTATTGACAATATTTTTGTTTGGTACGTCCGAGAAGTAGCTTATTATAAAAGTGAATAAATGTATGGAGAAAACCGCAAACTAAAATGTCAACAAATGTTTCCTGATTACATCCGAGTGCTCGCTATTTCCATTATCGTTCTAACCAAGTTTGACTATTATTATAATACATTTTTAAATGTACAAATTTATTCCATACTTTATATTAGAAGCCCTTAAAAAAAGTTCATTATTATTAATGTATTAGCAAATAGCTTATAACAATATAAAATATTGGATTATAACTGTTTACACTTGCTATTTTAAGATGTTTCATATTTTTGATGTTCAGTTTTGTGGAATCTAATTGATTATTGCTTGACTAACATAGTTGTAATTTTAATTTTTCCTTTATTAGTTTGAACTCTTTTGCCAAAATAATTACATAGAGAATTATTTATCTTTTCAAAGTTTGATAAACTCTATGGCATTCTACGCTTGCTATTTTAAGATGCTTTGTATTTTTTATGTTCAATTTTGTGAAATCTAATTAATTATTGCTTGACTAGCATAGTGTAAATTTATTTTTTCCTTGGTAACTTTGAACTCTTTTGCCAAAATAATTACATAGAGCACTTGACTCATTTTTTTATTCAAGAAATAATTATATATCTGTTTAAAGTTTGATAAACTCTGGCGTTCAGCCATAGTATACGCTTATAGTTTCATATAATAGATATGTACATCTTTATTTTTATAATCAATTATATAAAGTACCTTTAATTTTATAAATCGCTGTCTAATAATGTTTGAACTTCTACTTATAAGGCAATATTCTGAATTTATTATTATTTTAATTCTTACTGATACAATAGTAAATTATTAATAAGAAAATATTCGTAACTAAACTTAGTAAATTGGTATCTTTCTTATTTTATTTACATTTAAGAACAATTACATAGCTCATGAACTGTTCAGATAATGGCGTGGATTTTGTAATTGATAAAAAAGTTACTAAGCGACGTGTAGTAACTTTACAGAAAAGCCAAAGTTTTTTTTTCAATTAAAAAAAATAATTAAAAAAAATAATTAAAAAAAATTATTTTTAAAAAAAGTATGTAGGAATCGCGCTAAAATAATACCGTAAATAATAATATAAATAATAATAAATAAAAAAAATAAAAAAACGGAATTGGCTCTTCTATAAAGTTGCTACAATATGTCGATTTGTAACTTTTCCTTTCCACTGTCAATATTGTTTAATTTACCGTTATGTCCAAAATAGTGCGAAAATATGTCTCCCATCACTGAAATTACGAGTATTGACAGTAGGGAAAGTCACAATCGCAAGAGTAAAATTGGCACGCAAATTCAAACTTTTTTTAGAAATTCGATCCTGTAAATTTTGAATTGTCTTTGTTTGAACTGTCGCATTGAATATTTTCCTAAGATTTAAAAATGAACTTTTTTTCAGGTAATATTGAAAACGAAAGGAGAAAAAATAGGTTCATTGTTTTCTTTATTATTGCATTTATCAATTTCATTATGTAAATATTCAGCAACATGTTTCTTACGATTTGAAAATGTTTATTATAAATACCTTTATAATAAGTGTTTTGAAAAAAATATTTGTAGCTTGTTTGTAATAAAGTTTATTACTTTTAAATTTTGGTAAGCATCTGAGTAAATAATTTATTATATGATAAACAAATATTAGATTTATTTCTTAGTACCAATGATTGTGTTTTCCTAAGCACTCGTTTAATTTATCTTGTTCTTGTATTTTTGCTCAAGCGGTATTTTCGGGACTTACGCTGCCATTTGCTATAGTTTATATTAACTTCAATAAGTGGTACTCCAAAATGAATATTTTTCGCTGAATATACTTATAGTTGTGTAAAAACTAGGGATTTAGTTTCCATCTTCATAATAGGGTATTTTCACGTTTTTTTTTTATTTTGCAAAAAAATAGAAAAAAAAAATACGATGGTAACTGTACAGTTTTTATTTTTTTTGGTCCACGCGTTAATTTTGCAGAGCGGTTTAAAAACGTATACTTTGAATTGGCGCCAAAACGAACATTCGGATGCCGTATGGGCTTGTGACGTCACGCGTTACGAATTTGACTGACCGTTTAAACAAGTTCATACGAATTTGTATAGCCTACGTGTTGTTTTTGTTGTAATTGGTTGTTTTAACTAATTAACGCGCATAAAATGTCTTTAGTTATAAGATACAAGTACTGTTTAATTCCGATGTGCACACACACTACGGTGAAGACGCAAAATAAAGCTTTTTTCGCCATTCCTAGTACCTAATGAAAAAATGCAGAAAAAATGGTTTAACGCATTTGAACGTTATGAAACGAGATGTTAAAAAAAACAAACCACTATTATTTTTTCCGTAGGTCTTGTTCAGTACGAAATACTATATTTTATGGTGTAGACTGTTGACTATAAACATTTAATAACAGTAGGTACTGAAATTAGCACTTATAAAGCTTGACAGGTACTACAATACTTAAATAGTTTATTCTTTGAACGTTATTGTTTATATTTGTTTTATATTTCTGTACTTATGTTACTTAGTTTAATTTGTGGAACTGTTGGTTTTCTATATGAATAAAAAATAAAATTACAAAAAAATTGCCGTATGAAAACCTACCTTATTTATTTGTGAAATTTATTGCATTTACAAAATGGCAACTGACCTTGAGATGCTGGACAGTCTTCACACTTGCAGGAATCTATTATTTCCTAGACTTCATCGCAAATCAACATCACCGAGTACGATTTGGTTCTAACTTTAAGTTCTGCTGGGGTGACTAGACCTTTTACCATTCAAATATCACCCGTCCGTTTTACTTGAATGTAATCTATGGCACTGTCTCCGTAATTTACCCTAGCTGATATATTAAGTAAATCACATTTAATAAAAAAAGACATTAACACACACTCGAGTAACAGAGATGTTTACAAGCAATGGTATTTTATGGATTATGTTGTGTCCAAGTCACGTTACTTCCCTTTTGCATTAAATGTACGCTAAACAATATATTTATAGTACATGCAAATAATACAACTATTTGAATGAATACATTCTGGAAGCAAACATTATATATTTGCTTACCTTACGGCCTTTACATTATTTCTATACTCGAACTTAAAAAGTTTGTATTGGATGAGAAAAAAATACCCATCATGATTATATCTATTTTGGGCAAGTTATCGGACTTTCCTTGTAAAAAACCAATTTTAGTCATAATGCTATAAATGTTTATAAATGAAAACAAAAAAAAAAACAAAGGAAAAGACGAAATTTAACTAGAAAAAACAAATAAAAAGCCACTATCCGCCCGCGTCGGAGTATCTCAGTATAGGATTTGAGTGAACGTAGGATATATAAGTCACGCGTGACGTCATCAACCCTTTTGGCCAGTTACGGGCCGTTTTATTTCTATCCAACTTTAAATAGGAAATTATAAATGAAAACATTCGTTTCAGATTTTGATAGTTATATGGTTCGAATCGTAAAAATATTCTTTAAATACTGAATACATTAAAAATCATATCCCCAGTTTATGAAAATACCCTATTATGGATGACCTTAGCGCTTTGAAACCATGCTTTGGCTATGATGCTAGCGAATATCTTTTTAGGTTTAAGGATCCCTATTACATTTTTTAGTAAAATGGTACAAAGTTTTAACTTATTATTTAAGCTAATTCTTCTCGAGGTTCTTGCGTATTACTATTATTTCACTACTTAAATGTGTTCTATTTTATGTAAAATATAACATTCACAAACAGATTGACAAAACACTTAGAATTTGTTTCCTGATGTATTTCCTAATTTTATGTATGTATGTATCTATTTTTTTGAGAATACATATTCAAATATATATTTTATGAACTTTGTGCCTTTATATTTACACTATTGTGCGCGAACATTTATCTATTTCTGATAAAGTAGATTCTGAAATTCGATCTTAAACACCAGCATGTAAAAAACAATGATTATTGTAATCAATTGTGAAATATAAAACGTATTGTGTATTTACAATTTTCAAAGAAATGTTTTCAAGACAAAAGTATTTTTATGGTTAATACAGATTTACAAATATTCAATGAGGAACTTCAGCCCTACGGGAAATTGGATACAAAAAATGTTTTCTTACGCGGGGTAAAAATTAGAGCATTAAATTGTACAGCAAAGTTTCTTGAAAATCTACAGAAAAAAGAATAAAAAATATTTTGATAAAAACGTACTACTTTAAATGACGTCACTGGTTCATGTGAATCAACCTATGATCTGAGAGCTATGGAAGATTTCCGGTCTGCTTGTCGCTTCTGGACCAATAGGAAGAACTGAATGGGAATAAGCGGAAATGAACCTCTGACGTCACACGCGGAGTTATTTCAGAAATACAAAACTTTAAAAAATCGTAGCGCCGATAATACGATATGTAAAAATTAAAAAAAAAAAAATTTGACTTAGTTTAACAGTCTATTAACGAATAAAGCATTTGAAAAAAACTACTGAACTTCCTCATTCATTCAAATATACAATTGACGAGCAATTATTTATTTAGATTGCTATTTATAAAAAAATGTTGCGCTTTTGGTCTGGATCAACTGAAATTCATATATTATGTCCTTTAAAGGAGGATATCGTGACTGAAGTAAATACATTTTTAAAATATCCTCCAAATAAACAATCGAAATGCGTGTTCGGTAGGGGCCAGTTTTTCAATCCAGATTATTAATATCTTTTGCTCTCCTTTTTAAAAACTTTTACATCGAATGTTTTTCAATAAATAAAATGTAAAAGAAGCAAGAATATTAAATTACTTATTGATTTTAGTTAGTAGGTAGGTACATATACAATGCGTAATGTTTTAGATATTTAAATATACCAGACCAAAACAGACATTTGATAGATCCTTATGGGTGAATTAATAATGAAGTGATATTAGTGAGCATAAAGTGTCCGGGCGGGTGAAAACTACAGTTTTCGCTGTAAAATGAAACCAGATTTTTGGACTTGGATATTATATTTTTCATTACACTTTACATTTATACATACATATTGGTCGTTCACCGGTTATTCCACATGCTATCACAGTGATATATTCCAGTTCGAGCAAACCAATTATGCGGAATCCCATTATATTTTTTCTGAAAACGTCAAAGATGCCACTTTCTACGTTAAATCAGGTGAATGAAAAAAACTGGTGGTCATAAATGTCAACCGTATTTTATCAAGGGAAAATAGTCATTTTAAAAAAAATATCCATTGATATCGACCAAGTTCGAGTCGAAGGCTTCAAATCACAATTCTGGAAAAACCAGTTTCATTATTTCAAATGTGTTCAAGGTCTTTTATACACATTCTGACAAAAGGATTTAAATCTATCTATTGATATTTCCAGTTCAAATCCTTTTGCCAGAATGTGTATTGACCTATGCAATTTGTTTAAAACAAATTTGAAATAATGAAATTGCTTTTTCCAGAACTGTGGTGTGAAGTCTTTGACCAAAACACACTTGATATATGTTTACTTTTATCGATTCCATTTTTAGCTCTCCTGTAAAGCATCCACAATTTTTATTTTATTTTTTTAAAAAGAAATATTTGCGTTCTTATGATTTACCCAAATATTTAATTTTGAGGGCCATTTTCAACGAGTTGTAAATAACTCACTATTAGAAAATGGAATCGAGTTGGGGTAGAGTGGGATTCGAACTACGGACCTTTGGTCCGTGAGTCCGAGACACAGGACCACAACCCGATTTTACAAATTACCTCGCGGTTTGTCAAAACATGGCTGGATCAGGTTTGAGAGATACCAGTGTCTGAAGTATTTTGTGGGTATTTTGTAAACAGTTGATTTAAACAAGGTACTCAATAACATGATCAACGCACTGTTCTATAGAGATAATGTAATATGACACTCGAGATACGGCACAAGGTCACTGTCAAGTGGGAATTTTTTAACAGTTCGGTCATTTTTTGCCCGCTCTGATTAAAATGTTTTCTAATATAAAGACATATAATCCTAGGAGTTATTCAGAGATGTCACTCATCAACAAATGTTCAGGGAATATTTCAATACAAACTTTTTGGCCATCAATTGTGCACTTATCAAAGTATCAGCCCCGTAAAGTCAAAAATGTCTAAAGACAATTGCCGCATACGGGACTCGCTTTCTCAGACTGTCTAAAGATAGTTCCCGCTGGGATTGGGTCAAAGGGGGGGGGGTCATTTTAGCCTTTTTGCTCCAGTGGTCCAAGGCGACTGCCTTGTAACCACTGAGATTGGCTCAACTTTCTACACTTCTCAATATTATTTGCCACAAAAAACAGAGCTGTATAGTGAAATTTTTATCCTCGAAACTGTTTTTTTTCTTTCTCTTAAATGTGATTCTATCCATTCATCCAATTTATGAAAATTTAATTAGACCATCTTAGAGAAATAGCTTAGTCACAAACGTTATGTGCAACACTCTCAATAATAAATTATTTCTTTTATTGTGTTTGGAATTTTAAACATTCATTCATATGAGATCATATTTTATGTGGGATGAACAATCGCGGGGAAACAAATAATTTATTATGTATTCACTGTTGTGAAATGCAAACATTGATTATTGTTTTTAACACAATTTAACAATATAATCATTAGGTAATACAATAAATTGAACTTCTAGTTCTGAAACTATCCAAATACTTATATTTTTGCGTGGAGAAGTTTGTAAAGATGGAGAAATTAAACAAAATATGTTAAATAAAGATAATTTATTAAAACAACATTTTTTAAAAGTTCATGTTTGATTTCACTACTTCTTAAAAATATATAATAGCTCCATATGAGAAAATCTAAACTTATTCATATAGAAAAAGGAACATTGTTAAAAACAGAAGGTATATAAAATAATTTACTAAATATACACCAAGTTGTCACTGCACTGGTAATACTGCTAAAATGTTTCCATCTCTTTTTGGTAAATTAAAAAAAAAAGTTTACCGTTTATGTTTTGAAAGTAATTTTGATTTATTAGAAAGTGTCAATAAAAATGACACATGAACAGGTAAAATGATGAGCTAAACATAAATGATAAAATTAGATAGTCAAGAATGAAAATAATTTTTAACATAAATGTGTTTATTATTAGCGCAGTAACAACGTGTCAAAAGATTGATATTTAGTTTAAAAACAGTTAGTCAAAAAATGAAACATAAAATTTAAAACTCGCTAGGGTATGAAAAATTGCACAATGCCTAGAGGTATGTATACATAAATAAACCTTCAATCTTTGGCTAATGATACATACATATAAATATACTTATTCACATAGTCCTTTATAAATTGTTAGTCTACTCAACCAAGATGGATTTAGGAAATATTTACTACTTTTTAAGGCATATATATAATATTGTAATAATCACAGGAATACATATTGTGTCTCAACAATTTTTCTTATAAAATACAGAACGACTTGAAATCACTTATTAGTAGATATATTATACAAATAAAATACATATATAGTAAAAGCACGAAGTTTACTTTATAAATTATTTTTTGTAATTAGCTATGAATAAGTTTTCTCTTTCCTTGTAGTGTTTTAAAAGAAAAGTTAATAAGTATTATCACTAATCATATGTTTTGAACATTTCAGTTTATCTCACTCTAAAAAAAAGTAGAAAAGGGTAAAAAAAGAAATAATTTTACTAAAACTGAAAGGGTTATTGAAGCTAAGCATGATCATAATAAAGTCGAGGATAGTAATCTATATAAAACGAGGCAGCTAAAATACTCATCCAAGTAAATGGAAAGAAAAATGATATCACATCTTAAATCCTTAACATTATGATTTTGGCAAATTTATAATATCCTATGAGGATATTCAAATGTCGGCGTTAGAAGCGATCATTTGGGAAACTAATGAAACTTGCTAAACTATATTTACAATTAAACTAGACAGAAATAATACTGCAAACCAACACTGACTTATCAATAATGAGGGAGATAAAAAAATGCAGCTAAATTCAGACAGTAATATACACAAGACCGGGATGAGTGAAATCAATACAGAAACAGACGATCGAGATTTGAGTGACAATAAATTACATTGCAAAACGTGCATACATAAAATATGTAACTATTTTAGATTAATACATATAAAATGAACAGTGATTGATAATGAAACAAATGATTGAGGGATAATTCATTAAAAGCTATACGTAAAATACCAATAGTAAATGCAAAAAGCGATAATACATTTTGTAACGAGGATAATTTATCTCTTCCTCAACATTTATTAGTTTGTGCTTGTTTGGAAGATGAAAATCTCATTTCATTATGTGTGGATCGTCTCGGAATAGCGCTTACTCTGATGGGACTGGGTAGGGCAATAGCAGAAGGTAGAGATTTGTATCCACTGTCGGAGTTTTCATCTGTGTCAGTTAGGTTTCCATTACAACCGTTGTGCAAACTGCCGTTTGTTTTAAAATAATTACATTCATTATAATTATTAGGACCCTCATTTACTAATTTAGCTGGAGTTGTGTGATTATTTGCTGTGCGGGATCTGAGACCGTTTTGGGGTAGTCTGATATTTTGAGGTAATTCTATTTTGTTAAAAACTAATTTAAAACCGTTGGGATTATTTGATATTCTTGTGTCGTTTTCACACAGTTGGTGGTTCTGAAAGTTTTCTATAGATTTAGATCTAGAAGAGTATAATGATCTACTTCGTTGGGATCTTTCTCTGGAATCGTTTTTATTATTTTGTTTACTCGCTATGGCTTGGAGGTACCTCGAGCCTATTCGGCAATTTGTTTTAACTTGTACATTATTTTCATTGGAAGGCTTGCTGCAGTCGTTGGCGGGGAAGGGATGTTTCTGGTACTGTATGTCAATCGGTGAGGAGAGCTTTTCGGATTTTCTTTGCTCATTCCAACTGTAAAATAGATCAAACTTAGTTTTCTTACAAAAAAATTACAAAATACCGACAGTTTCTAAGAAGAGTTAGATAATTTTTTAAAATGGAAAATTTTGTCAACCCTTGTAAAAAAATAAAACAAAACAATAAAGCAATCTTATCCAAAAACCAATGTTTAAGACAAATCTATTTAGTTTGCTATCTGAGTCTGGTATGAAGCCAAGACTGCCATGTTTTGTACATACATATATACAAATGTATGTATAATATTAAGATTTTATGTGTTCATGAAAAAAATGTAGCGCATTTATTGAAAATGTATTGGAGTACCTTTTTTCTGCTATAGGAAAAAACATTTAACTCATATTGACATAGATATTTTTTTTCAATGCAAGGGGTAAAATGTTTTCTATATTTTGTTTTTTTTTTTTTAAATTAATATTTGCTGTTAGGAAAATTTTTATTACATACGAAGCTAAAAAGAGTAACTTGAAATTGTTTTTAATATTATTTAATTATTAAAGTAATCCATTCATAGTACTAAATTATTGTTCTACCGCAGTGTTAATAATATTCACAATGAATAAAAAAAGACATATTGATGCAAAAAAGGAATAAAACTACATAAACTGAAAATATTTTTGTTGAAACGATTGGTAAAGTCTTGTCAACTTACCCTCACAGTCTGAAGAAGGCAGCGTGTAACATACAAAATAACTCCATAACCAAAATAGTCCAATCTAATTATCGCTTTTAGCTATGACAATTATAATTTTACCCGTCACATACGTTCGAGGCGCACGGAAGGAATGCGATAATGTGTTTTGACGCAGCCCGGTTGAGTTTAGGTAAAAATTGGTGCCTCGATTTTTAAAAATATAATATGTTTGTGAATTTTGACCGGCTATGTTTTTTATGTAAACCCAACCGGACAGCGTCATTGTTATGTAGTGTGTTCACTACCACATTCTTTTTGTGTGCCTTGAAGGTAGACCCCGACTTAAACTTAATATCAAATTTATTTATATATATTTTACTTCGAGTATATTCATGTTCTGTGAAAGTATAACAATATTACCATAATAATTAAAACAAGAGTACATAAAATAAAACTATAGAAATATAAACTTAGATTTCGTTTTTAAAATACTTTAAAACATAACATATAACATATTATTTCAATTTAAAATCCCATTTCTCTTTTACCCGCATATTAAAGGCACCTGTATACAAATATTTATACTCTTTTTGCAGTAAATTTGAATATGTATTTACTATAAGTACCTATTTAAAACACAAATCAATTCAGCCATATGTTTTGAAAACATTAAAATATCCATCAAAACATAATTTACTCAAATAACATTATATAGAACTCTCTATATTTATTCAATCATTTGAAATGATTTTTTTTTTTTACAAACTCGGTTTTACAAATAATTAACGATACAAAAAATCAATACAAATTTCACACCAAGTTAGTTATTCAAACAGTTATCAACTTTAATAAATAAACACACTAAATTGTAATAATGTTATAATTTATAAGTAGTATGTATTAAACTTTTTTATAACATTTTAATATGAAAAAACAACTTTAGCAATCAGTAATAATCATCGCATTCTCTGTGACAAGTTTCTTTGTCTTTGAACATGTTAGCAGAGTGATAAAACAAATGCAATAAACAGAGAAGGTTCACAGAACACAGAAGGCATACGGCTAACAAGCAATCTAACCACTGTACCTGGCTTATAGAACTTTGGTGAGGAATTCCTCGAGCAGAGTCCTCACCGAGATGGAAACTGCAGGACGGTAACCGCGCGTAATGTGTTATATTGTGTTTCCCAATCAATGTTTAGGGCGTCAATGCAGCATGCGAAAATTTATAGGAGGTTTATTAATCCATAGCACGTCTCTTATTTACAATGGAAACGAATGGCATTTTTGTTATGTTGGATGAATAAATGAAAAGTTGATTGTATAATTTAAAAGATTTAACTTCGTGAAGTAGAAAATATTTAACAGGATCATCAAAACAATATTCTAGAAACAATATTTTCTATGTTAAGAGGAAGCAAATTAAAAAACGAAAATGAATGATAAGCTGATGAGATGTAACAAGTAAATCGATCAACTAGTGCCGAACTTTTTCGAGTGAGTTGTTCGATCGTTTCGTTTTTAGGCCCCATAACTCTAAAATTGATTCTGTTACCGAAGAAAGGAATTTGATAATTGAAGGTGAACAAATGACTTCTGCTACTGATAGAATCGGGTACGTAAGAGAATGTATAGTGCGGTAATAATGTATGTGCGAAATTATTGCTGATTGAGTGGATGAAATGATAAGCTCGTCCCGACAACCTAAAATGAATGAGAATGCTTTACTAAGCAGACACGAGTGTAAAAGTGGGTATGATTGAAAAAACAAAATACAATGGGGAAAGTAAAAATGTGGAACATAAACACACCTGACAAGGCCTCCGGTGTGTGTATCCGTGGTGAGGTTGTGAAGAAGATTTTGTCCTTGTGAGAGAGGCCGCAACTATAAATATTAAAATAATACAGTAAATATTAAAGAAAAGCAATACAAGTGTTAGTAAAAGTATTAACGCAACTATAATAAAACATTCATGCACCCTTTTACAAGAAACAGATTATGAAAAATATGAAATAAGACTCTACGGATATTTCAACAGAGAGATGTATACTATATGTATTGTAAAACTTACTCTTTCTGTTTGAGTGGCGACATTACACATATCATCACTGGTGATTGCCCCATTACAGCAGTTATGGTCTCCATTGGGAGAGTTGTCTTGGGATATTTTGCTCATTTGTTGCTGAAGAAGTTTGACCATTCGTTCTCTTTCTTCCAGTTGACTCTGAAAACAGATTAAAAAATATTGATAATGAAATTAGACAGTAAGTAAAGATGTTTCCAAGGTTCTCGCCATCTCAGATCAATAAAATTAGACTCTACATCCTTTATATCTATCCACAGAAAGAACCTCCTGACAAACAGAGCTCGGTTGATGTGTTCAAAAACCACCTGGACGAACACACATGAGAGTTAATACTTCTAATGAAACAAACTTAGATATCTCTATTGAAGGAGTTACTGAGATATTTGCGAAAAACTTTGAAAAAAGAATTGTGAGATTTCTAATAATTATGCTTCACTAACTCAATGGAGAATGCTAAGTTTGCGGTGTCGTATAATTGAAATCTGTTTTTGCAAGATTTAGAGACGGTCTTGAATTACGTTATTATTTAGCTAGGTAAGTTTTTATGTGTAGTTTATTTTGGCATCAATAACTGATTTTCCGTTTTTGGTAGACATTTCTAAGTTTGCTTCTAATTACCTTCACATGCTTACGAGTAAATCTAAGTTTATTTTTAAATTTATAATTAGTATAGTTATTTTCTTCTACATTGTATTTTATGCATTGAAATTTAAAACACGGCGCATTAGATGAACACGCATCAGCTTAAAGTTACAGCGGTCTCCATGGTGCAGTGGTTAAGACACTTGACTCAAACACGAAAGGTTCCAGGTTCGACTCCTGATGAGAACAAAAAATAAAAATATGATTTTTCTCAAGGCTGAGTGTTCAAAATATTATTTTCTGCTATAAAAGATATTGTGTTTGTTTTTACATTACATATATATATTTAGTAGAATAACTCGCTAAGCCTTATTATAGAAGCTTTTCAGCAGGTGGGAGAGAGAGGATATGGAAGGTAGTTATGAATAATACAACACAACACCCAAACCAGTTGAAAAAAATCCTTCTTGGATTTTTTCCTGCAACTGGCGGGAATCAAACCCGCGACACCAGTTTCACAGTTAGCTGTGTAACCAACTGCGCCGTAGCGCCTGTCTGGCGAATACTAGCCAAAACAAATAATACTAATAAATGGAATGTCAACTGGACGAAAGTGAGTATTTTTGACACCTCCTTCTGTTCGCATTCAATCGGGGGGATAAAGCTGCTCACGATATTTGCGCAGTGTACCGTAATGGTGAAGACGCTATGAATTATTGACTTATTTGTTGTAAAATAATGAAGGAGAGTGTACATTATTGACCAATTAATTGAGTAATTTTATGTTATTGCCCTCTCATTCAAGAGAAAAATGAAGACATTTGGAAAAAAACAGACAACTTATGTTGACATCCAGTAGTTTCCCTAAACTGACCTCCTGGGCTGCTATTCTAAACGCTCTCGTGGCCGTAGAAAAAGCTTTTATACCGTGTCCTTTACATACTGAATACGCGCTATAAAGGTGTTTTATACTGCCGCGAGAACGTTCGGAATAGCAGCGCAGAAGTGTAAAATTAATCATCTTGCGTTCATGTAATCAAGAGTCAAATACCAATGCAGTGCTCGAAATGTTATGAATAATTGATTCACTTAATACTTTTCCACCAAGTATTTTTTCTTGCACCATAACAGGCCAAGTGGCCTAAAAAAAATATAAAAAAGTGGTGAATAACAACATAAAATATCTAGGTTTGAGAAAAAGCCCTGAGTGTGAAAAGTCTTTTTGATTTAATTTCTATAAAATATATCAAGTTCATAAGTTTTTGAGAGTACACACTGGTACCAGTTTTTGTAACAGATTTTACAATGAGGAAGTTCAGTGTTTTTTAAAAAAAAAAATATTTGCTAAACTAAGCCAAAAAAATTGTTTAAAAATTTTATATATCGTATTATCAGCGCTATGATTTTTTAAAGTTTTGTGTTTCTGAAATAACTCCGCGTGTGACGTCAGAGGTTCTCTTCCACTTATTATTGGTCAGTTCTGCCAATTGGTTCATTGACAGCAAGTAAACCGGAAATTTTCCATAACTCTCTTATAATTGTTTGATTTATATAAATCATATGAACTAGTGACGTCATTCGAAGTAGTCTATTTTTTTTGTACATTTTCAGGAAACTTTAATGTTCCAATTTTTGCCGCACGCAAGAAAACCTTTTTTGTATCCAATTTCCCGTAGGGCTGAAGTTCCTCATTATTTGCTACATATTCTTGGCTTCGATTGAAAGAGGTCATGTCCAGTCAGCACCGGATGTAACAGTATCGAACGTACCGTCACTTATTAAAAAGAGACGGGAATATACACTTTTGTAAATTAATACGAGCATATTATTATCTCCTCCCTTGTAAGCAAGTTTTTGGTTTGTTGTGCTAACTTAACCTTTGGTAGGGGTCCGGCGTTGTGTCCAGTTAGAGATTATTCGCTCTTGCGAGAGATTATAAATAATATTACAAATTAAAATATTATTTGTAGAAAAAATTAGACTGCGTACCTGCAAGAAAATGAGCTGTCTCCTCAGGTCAGCTACTTCTTCATGCGGTTCTGGAGGCGGTGGTGGAGGGGAGGCTTCCCCCCCCTCGTCTCCCAGCATTAGGAGGGACTTCCCGTTCTTCAGCGCTGACGAAGTCGTGCGCTGAATGTCCAACGGGTTTAGAGTTTCGGTCTAGAATAAATCATATTTAAATTAACAAACTTAAAGCGGTTTGTCTGTTATTACATGGATGAAGATGTGAGAATTATACTTTCATTACTCAGTTATTTAGATTTGTTCTTCACAAAAAACAGTACTTTTTGGACAACATCAGAACACCTTAGGTTAGTTTTTTCTAAAATAAATACGTATTCTCATTCTTAAGATATCTTCTTTAGAAAAAACTAAAATTTAACCTGTGACCTCCAATCCGGATGATTACATAACTCGTAAACTCATTTACTGATGTAAAACTAGCACAGGACCACAAAATGTTTTATTTTTTACTTGGTAGATTTAAATTATATAGACTTGACATTTCACACAACTAGATTGTCATAAAGAGTAATTTTATTATTGAAACCAAACTATTTTATAAAGTTGAAAGGATACTGAATAATACTGAATCAGTTTGACATTACTTAATTTTAGTGTAAATAAGAAAAATCCTATAAATATATATTTTTTTAAAACCTCAGTATTGAGTACAAACATAAGCAGGTAACACAAAATAGACAGGATGACATGGTTAAAAATAAACAAAAAATAAAAAATTATAATGAAATAAAATCTCACCCTCGTCATATTATGTCCCTCATCTGGCTGTAGGTTAACAGCAAACAAAGCAAAACCATGAAATAAAAATAAAATGAATAAACACAAAAAGCAAAGGAAACAAAGAAATGATAATTTAATAATATTAGTCAATTGAAAAGTAAATAAAGTGAACATAAAAAAGATGAAACACATTTTTGTTGTTAAAGTTAAAGAAACAAACATGAAACATAAATGTTTTAATAATTATTATTTAACAAAACACAAAATGAAATTATTTTATGTTAAAATGAGTAAGTAATACCGATAAAATATACTAAAAATGTAATATTTTCACACAACATGAAAAATAATATTCACATGCATTCAAATGGTACCGAAATGAATATTTACTGTCCGACCGAAGTTTCGGTTTCAGTTTCGGCCATAAAACGAGTTTCAGCCGCGGTTTCTGTTTCGACCAAAAAAAAACCGAAACTTCGGCTCAGCCAAATCCTGCGGTCGGGACGTGTCGGATTATGTTCAGCTGTACTCGGGTGCATCTTATATGGCTCGTGACTAAGTTCTCGTGAGTTCTTAGATCTTTCATATTTATATTTTTGTAATTCCTTTATGTAATATAGTTAAAAATTTAAAGTTCCGATAGCGTACATTGAAGAACTGTTACATATAAGTTATATGTATAAAAAGAACGTACCAATAAACGCTAAAAATTAACAAATTTACTCATTCAATTTATACCTTTTATTTCCTTTTAATGAACTCGTAAGGCTCAACAATAAAAACGCCTAATTTTGGACGTTTTGGAGTGACCTATAACTTATTTAAATAAATTTCGGTATCGACCAAAACTAGAAAAGAAGGCGAAATTCGGTTTCGGTTGAAAATCTTGTTTCGGTCAGACACTATTAATATTTTTAATTAATTGATAATAATTTATTCGAGCCTCTGTCTATCCCCTCAGTAGCTACTGAAGTAAATATACCTATAGTACACGAAATATTGTGTCGTTTCGTCATACACCTGTCTGTATGACACACTAATCAGTACCTAGGTATTTTTATGTAATTTAATTACTGACATAGCGTTTTAATAAACATAATGGGCTTTACTTATAAACCTGGTATAAAGTTACGTTTAGGCATGGTATTCCTATCCGTATTCTACTAATATACCTATAGTCCTTAAAATATAGCTTGTTTAGAATGACATTTGTCAGAAAAAGTGACGACATAACTTTGTAGTAACGTCAAAGGAGTTATTTGTATTGACACACGAAAAATCATTCGTATCTGGCGTGTTAATTTATTTTTTTAATGCAATAAGTACTTAACACATAAATCAACTTTATAAAATCAGCTTTAAAACTAAAAAAACTAAAATAAACCTAATTATTAAACGTTCTTACAAGGTAACATCATTTTGGAAAAACGTTAGAGATGGGACAAATTGATCGAATAAAAAAAAAGTTCATTTGATGTTGTTCGTGAAAAAAGTATAAATGTCTTATTTTTTGGTGAATAATTGTGTTAAACACACTATTTTTCATATCACACGCGTTTTTCATATCAATTTTCGGAAACAGAGTTTCATGATTGCATGAAATAAGTGATAAAATCGATTTGATTAGTGATCAGTAATTTCCCATTACAAATGAAATTAGTTTGACAGCTGTCATTCTAATCAAGCTATATTTGAAGGACTATAGGCGTAACTTTATGCCAAGTTTATGAGTAAGGCCCATTATGTTTATCAGGATGGTGGCATATCTCTAATCTATTTTACTCTCCTAAAGTGCCGAAGATACCCACCCCACATCTCAACGGAATCGACATTTTTTTGTGGTTAAGGTTGCATCTTTAAATCACTAATTTAATGGTCTGAAGATGATCTTTCACGCTGTATCTATAATGAAACATCATGGATTGTTCCCTCGGTTGGTACAGATCCAATTTTGACATGATTCTGTTGACTATGACTATAGTAAAAAGCTTGTACAGATGATAATCATCACGCCTTTTCTCCGTAAGCGTGAGCAGAGAGGATAGAAGACTACCCCATTCTGACTTCGCATACATCCATGCATCTTCTCATTCATGCACGCTGATTATTCCAACTTATGACATGCTCATCTACAAGCAATTATTGTTGGATTTTTTCATGTCATGTCTTTTTCCGTTTTCTTAGTTTTCTACACCCATCAACATTGCATTGTAAATCTTTTTGTCTAAAAAAGAAAGGCTGTTCTTTCGCTGTCTATTCATTCTACATGTCTAAACGCAGCAACCCATTTTTAATTTTTTCGATAATACTTGTGTCTGCCCCGCATACTAAATTTGGGTGGGTTTTTTCCCCTATATTCTATCCTACCTCCTGGAGAACTCTCTTGAGCTTGTGCAGCATCGCCTTGATGGCCACTATGTCCTGCTGCATGCAGCCCTGCCCCAGGCGGTCCTCGGGCGGCGGCGGGGGCGGGCCCCCCGGGGGGCGCGCCTCCAGAGGGTGGGCGCCCCCGGCGGGGCGGACCTCGGGCGTGGGCGCCCGCGAGCGCGTCAGCAGACGCGTGCGTACGGGGAGAGCGGCCCTGAGAAAAGGAAAAATACAAAAATAATTAACGAGTTGTGTACGGCGTTTTATATTTCACGTGGGTAATAAATAATTATAATATAAAGTGACTTGGATCCAAAAAAGGCAATGTCAAATTTATTTTTTACCTTGCCAACATTTTGTAGAGGTTCGGTGTCAATTAAAAAACTATTATAAACATCATATTCAAATATCTTATGTACGCATACGTGTTTTTTTATATTTTTATTTATATTCGTTTCAAGCACGTCAAACAGTTATTTATAACACGACAAAAAGGCTGAAAAATATTGCGATTTACGACAATTGTCGCTGATTTTTTTGCGAGATTATTTTTTATTCCAGTTTTTTAAACTCTACATAGGGGACTGCATTGGTACGCCAACCGGGGGGTATTTTGATAATTTTCGTTACATGAAGGTAAGATGATTAGTCTTGTGCTTCAGGTGCCAGTCCAGGGACTAAGAAATATTCCAGTGTACAAATAACTTTTTTGAATAAATACTCCATATCAACCATGTCGGGAATCGAAGCCGAGACCTCTTGCATGGTAGGCAAACGCGCCGACCATTAGACCACGAGGCGAATAATAAACTCTTATACAATGAAGACAGTGCCACGGAAAACAGGATATAAAAAATCTTTTCTTACACGCGGTAAAAAAAAATAGAGCATTGTACGACCAAGTTCCTCAAAAATGTGTGAAAACATTAATAAAAATGAACTATTTTGAAACGTCATAGGTTCTTTTGAACAATAACCAATCAATTATAGCATTACAATATTTAAGTTTGTCCAAATGGTTGCAGACAAAATACTGTATTTCACCCCCTCAAGAGTCATTAAGATTAACAAATTACAACAGGGATGGAGAATACCTTAAAGAAGGTAATATGGAAGTCTGGGCATTTACAGGGCTTATGACCTGTCAATGGCTGGTTTAAGTGGCCACTTTTCATACTGTGTAACATTTACCATTTTTCCTATGATCGAACATCCATATTTCTTAAATTCTTCCATTTATTGATTTTAGTTATGTATTGTGGAAGATTTCTGGTTTCCGAGTAGCCATTTTTTTCAACGTTTAGTGTGTTCTGATAGCTACAGGATTCTACTTTTATATGTCAGCACAACTCACCGACGACAACTCGTTACGTAATTAAAATTATAGCGATGATTAACGTTACACTTTTTTTTTTGGCTTAGCATGATAGTCTACATTTTTTTAAAAATCATTGGACTTTCTTATTAACATTGATGTTTTTTTTACATGTTAATTTTGTTGATAAAATTCCATCGTTAATAATAATTTATGATAATAAAATATCAATGTAACTTCCTAATTTAATAGTACTATTTTCATCTCCATAAAGTTTCGTTGAGATTTGATATCAAAATTATCATACAATAATTATTATGTATCGTTAGCGAATATAATTCGCGAACAATTTCAAATATTCACGAGGAATGCAAAATTCTTGCGAATTAAAAAATAATATGATATTCTATAACTCGTAAGAGAAATTTCAAAGTTATCTTTCATACGTTTCGGTTGACTGGGTTAGCCTTTTAATAACTTTCAGTTGGTTCTTTGTACGTCTGCATGTCGAACATGGGTTTGGAGATGGTCTTCCCTCGCATGGATGGGAATGGAAAGTGATGCAAATTGATACAGAACCAATCGTCTGTCTTCAAGAATAAGTAAGACAACTGAAAAATAGTCGTATTTTATTTTAGAAACCTTAGAAAATTAACCATAAAAAATATGGCATAAATTCGCATGGAAAAGTATAAACTAACGATTTCCAAGAAAAAACGGAATATTTAACAAAATATATACTACTTTTCTTTAAAAACAAAAAATAACACTGTATTATAGCGCATAGTTATTATGCGGTTCGACCACTGAAATCTGCGGTCTCTACAATGGAGTTATCTCCATCCACTATCAAAGACATTTCTACAGTAGCTCTGTAGAACCATCTTTTCTTAAACTCTCCACTCTGCCTCTCTTTTTATTCCCCTTTTTCCACTGATGACTATAGCGATATTAATTCATTTATGCAGGCATATTGCTAGTTTTATTTTTTATGTGTAGTATATTTTTTTCTCGCATGTTTTGAAACTAAAATTATACACAGAAATAATAAATAACATATTTTTGTGTAAAAATATATATATTATTGTGAATTCTTTTAAAAATTATAAATAAAACAAAAAAATCTTTAAGATAAATTGTAAAACGAACTCTTTTTCGGAACACGAGAATCTTGCTCCATTAGAGAGGTAGAAACGTTGAATAAAAAAAATCGTATGCAGAGAGGGTTTACGAATAAGAACGATAGGATTCAAAATTGAAATAAAACCAGAAGAACAAAACACAGTAAATTCGATTTCGATTTATTGATGGTATTACCTATGTAATTTATGATGTAAACAAAATATTGTTTAAATGACCACCTCGGCTTATCTTGCACTGATTGATCCAGTGACGCCAATTTTCGATAACTCTGCAGCATTTCGGATGGTATAGCGGCCATAGTGTGGCGAATATCGGCTTCGAGCTCATCAAGAATCCTGGGTTTATTGGTGTAAATCTGTGATTTAACATAGCCCCACAGAAAATAGTCTAGTGATGTTAATTAACAAGATCTTAACAAGGTGGCCAGTCAAATTTTTCACGCAATAACACCAACGATCAAACGCCCGCTGTGTGGCAAGTTTCGTCTTGTTAAAAACGAATATCTTCCTCGTAAATTTCTTTCATTTGGGGAGTAAAAAAATCATTCAGCATGACACGATAGCGCTCACCGTTCACAGTAACGGTACGTCCTTGCTCATTAAAAAAAAAATATGGTCCGATGATTCCATCATATCATAATTCACACGAGACAGAGTTTTTACGGATGTAATGGAGCCTCATCAATCACTCGAGGGTTTGAGTCAGGCCAATAGCGAAAATTTTGCATGTTGAATTGAGCCTCATCTGAGATGATTTTTCTATGAAAATCGGCATTTCATTCCATCTCCTCTAGAGCCCACCAGCGATCTCTCGACGCGAACGATAGTCAGATAGCTTGAGTTCTTGTGCCAATGCCATGTTATGTTGGGATGTTACATCCGTATAAGATCCGGATGTTACATGGGCTTAGCCCGAGTCCAATTGCGAAATTCGCGAGGTAGTCCTCGTGGACAGGCCGAATTCTTAACGGAAACGGAAAAAATATCGTTTTCTGCCACACTTGCTCGAACAGCGACTATATTTTCTTCACTACAAAGCGCCGCGAAGTCGTGTCGGTAGCTTACTATCGTGTAGATAAAATTCAGTCTCCGAATTAAGCGACAAATAGCGAGTTCAGAAAGATTAGAATGACGAGCATATTTTGCACAACATGCTCTTTGAGTAGCAATAAAACTTCTCGAATTTTGATAGAATATTTTAAGCATTTTCAAATGCTGGGGCAAAGTTAAACGAGTCATGATCAAATAGCAAACCTTAGTGATGACAACTGACAGCAGATGTCAAATTTTGAAATTTAAACATGGCCGCCATGAGCTATAAAAATCCTATCGTCCCTATTGGTAAATCCTGTACTTGCACATAAAAACATGTCATTGGAATACTTTTTTATTGCAAAAAAACACATTTTATTTTATCAGTTGGTTAGAAGAAATTGCCGTTTGGCAACAAGCCCACCAATGTACAAATATGTACGCACAAAAAGTTTCAAAAAATAAAACAATAATCAATCGACCTTTTAAAAATCACATCTTGCAAAATAGTTATATATATTAAAACAATAATAATAATAACATAAAATATTGCAATTTAAGCTGAACATGTTATACATTATGCACAAACGTTTCATGAAAGTACAAATTAGGTTTCATTGCTTGTTTGTAAAACTCAAAGAAAGTTTTTGTAGATTTCATAGACCAAAGTGTAACCAAAATTAATCAATGAAAAATTACATATTATAAAATATGATTTTGCATCTATGAAGCAGATAATATACGGAGTATCGAGTATTGACTTGACCTACCTACTCCAATATTATATCTCAAGAAAGTTAATCGACTGCTTAGGAAAAAAAGTAGCTAAAAATGACTATTATTATATGTAGTAGTTAGCTATTTAAATTCTGATTAGATTTTTATATTTTTGAATAGTTGACAAACTATTAGTTGACCGGGACCAATATTTTTAAATATTTATCGTACTTATTATTAAGTGAAATAATATTATATTAATACATTAAAAAAAATCTCTTTATAAAAATAATATAAATTTGATTGTATTCAATAAGTATAAACACATTATTTCTCCTAAACATAACTTTGCAAAAATACATCTAAATTATCTAATAAACGCAAAATCGTAAACTTATGGAAAGATGTTACTACGCGAGAATATGATACGATAGTGTATGTAGATATTGCATATTTTATAGTATGCACATAGGAACAAAAAAAGTATTTGTAAATAAGTTTAAAAAATGTCATTTAGTTTTAATAACTTTTCAAAGTAAATAACGTAGGTATTTTACTTACTGCAGTTTCACCAAGAAACGTCAGGTAAATAAATTCAATTCTACATTAGTTTGAAAATACCCTAATAAGGCATATTCTCAAATCAATATATGATTTCAATATTAAAATGAAATAATCTCAGAGTATTTAAAAAGTGTCGATTATAGAGTTTTAATCGAATACCGAATGACGTGAGTTCTCTGACTTCTGGGAGAGGCTGGAGTTATCGTCCTCATCAGGCTCGGTTCCTGGAGGTGGAGATCTGTCTTCTGTCTCCTGGCTCCCAGTGCACCGCCGACCTTCACACTGCCCTCCATCCTACCCCCACCCCTGGCTACACAATAAGGCACGATAACCACACTGCCACCACCCCCGGACACGTCCACGTTCATAGGAACACGATCGGCGATTGAACCAGTATCAGCGATTATTATGCGGGGATTGCATGTTGAATTTTATTAATTCACTTTTATTGAAATGTTTTATTGTTTTAAGCATTTTATCAGCGATATTACGCGTACACAGTTACTGATAATCAAAATTATTATGACGTGTACGGCGATGTTTGCACTATCGACTCATGTTTACAAAATACTCATCGATTTGCCATGCAAATACATACAAAGCATTTTTATTTACAAATTTTCACTTTCTGCATTGCCATTTGTATTTAAGTAGGTACACATACATTGAAAGGTGGTTAAATTAACTTTTATTTAGTCGGAGTTCACGCAAAATAACTACAGTGATTATTTAAATTTGGCAATCTTAAATAATGACATAAAATATACGTAACACAATTTAATTTTATTGAAACAGTTTACGAGTTCTTATTTCAGAATCATTTGATTTTGAGTTTAGAACTAAGATTCTGTGAATGTTTTTTGAAAATCATTAATTTTATCACTTGCATTTAATTAAAATGACAATATATTAATTTTAACACACAAGCGAAAAGCTTGCAAAAACACCGCACACTTGTTACAACAATTCACGAACGCATCACACATAGATATCAGCGACGGTATATCCTCTCTGTCTACCACTGTTCATATACAACGATAAAATGCACTAGCGATAAGATTTTAAGGAAGATAAAATTCCAATAAAATAATTTCACTATAACTGTTAGTATTAAATATTTCAAAAAATGATTGATCTAAGACACGACATGATGGACGCCATGTTCAATTCTGTATAATAACTGAAATGATTTACTAACATCATAATTTAAATTTTTAGAAGATGTCGTAAAACAGGGTCACTTCGCGTCTAAATGAACTTTTCATCAACTATTTTTAACGATATAAATTAACAGATTAAATTTTTAAAAACATATGGATAGGTAGGAAATGAACAAATTAATATAGCTAATGTCATTTATTGTATCTTCATTTTTTTTAAATATATTATTATGGTTCTAATTGTAATATTTGCGCCTTGCACGTGAATAATATGTGAACGTGCATGAAAATAAATACATTTACATACATTCGAAAATGCTGCAAAAGTTTTAACAAGTTAAATCAAATTGGTAAAATATCGAAAAATGATATACGAGACCTGTTTAAAACATTTCAATGTCTTACGAAGTGTAATTGCATTTGATTTATTTCCCTTAAATTTATAAGTAGTCATTATTTTAAAATGTATTATTGAAGTTTTTATTTTACAGAAATTCACGACACTTTTTGTGTTACATTTTGCAACATTAATAAAGTATCAAGAAAGAAGCTCTGCGCTGGTTTAGACATGTAGAATGAATGGACAGCGAAAGAACGGCTAAGAATATTTACAGTGCAAATGTTGATGGATGCAGAAATAGAAGAAGACCGAGAAAGACGTGGCATAACCAAATCCAACAAATACTTAAAGATGGACATGTCAAAAGTCGTAATAAAAATAGTAATATAGAAGATGTATGAGTGTAGAGGAAGCGAGATCTGTAAGCAAAGACAGAGTGATGCGGCGTTTTATTCTCTCTGCCTACCCATACGGGGAAACGGCGTGATGGTTTGTTGTTGTTGTAATAAAGTTTTAAAAAAACTATTATTAATACTACAAATAAATATAATACACACCTAAAAACAGATTTCTTATTGAGTAAAAAAAATATTACATAAATAAATAAAAGGATTAAAAATTATTGTTGCATAGTTGCATTACTTGAAGAATCTATCAGGTATATTGCGGATCTACAGTGCTACAGGTGTGAGTAGGGTTTATAATGTGACCTTGGCCCCAAAGTGATCCTGTTGCGCTAAGTATCCCCGACTTACAGTTCACGGTTGAGCTTCATTGGTAATTGAAGCGACCAAGAAAGCGTTAAAACCACAACAAACCATTCGCAGAGGGAAAAAATAAATAAGAACAATTATTGCAAAATATTGATACACCTTTCTATTCTAGACCGACTCCAGACACGATCTAATCATTCCGAATTCCGACATAGCTATTATATTTCAATGAAATTGAAAATAAGCACCAACAAACCAAATTTTCATCGACCATTTCCGTGAAATTACAACAGGTGAGATATTTTTGCGCATAACTGTATTTAAGAAGGTTGTGTAAAAAATAAGGTTCTCATTTTTTTTTCAGGTTTGAGGCGTTTTTTATTTGAACTGAAAAATACATCGTTGGAAAGCTTAATTTCTTAACTATTTTTCAACATAATCACCAGATTTTCAACGCATTTTTGTTGACGACTAATCCACTTTTGTAATCCATCTTCAAAGAAGTCCGCCGCTAGTCCGTGGAGGAATTTGGTGACCGCTTCCTGCACTCTTTCATTAGTCTCGAAACGTTGTCCACCCGAGTGTTGCTTTAATTTTGGAAACCTGTGGAAGTCACTCGGTGCAAGATCAGGGCAGTAGGGAGCCTGTTCAACAAGATCCCAGCCAAAATTTTCGATTAAATCCTTGGTTCGGTGAGAGACGTGCGGGCGCGCATTGTCGTGGTGCAGTCTAACGCTTTTCGTCAGTCTTCCTCTCCGGCGATTTTGGATGGTTCTTCTCAGTTTTTTCAAGGTCTCGCAATAATTTTCCGAATTTATTGTGGTCCCTCGAGTCTTAAACTAAACAAGCAGGACGGTCACCAAATTCCTCCACGGACTGGCGGCGGACTTCTTTGAAGCTGGATTCCAAAATTGGATTAGTCGTCAACAAAAATGCATTGAACAATAGTTAAGAAATTAAGCTTTCCAATTATGTATTTTTCAGTTTAAATAAAAAATGCCTTAAACCTGAAAAATATTTGAGAACCTTATTTTTTACACAACCCTAGTATTTATCATTGATTTTCATTTGTTTCAACGAATTGATAAACACCATCATTATCACAGTGACAGTATTATAGATACGAAAGTGGAATGCTAATGAAATAATTTATATCATAAAAAGAACACTACACACACATAAAAGTAACACTCCCACACTACCAGAAGTCAAACTGGAGGATGGGTCATGGGGTCTACCACAAATTCTGAGCTTGGGCAAAGAAATTTCAGGTTTCTGGGCCCCAAAATATTTAAAACGTTACCCGAACATTGCAAAACTATGACCCGGTTTCAATTAAATAAATTTGTAAAAAAATGGTTACTGGGTTTAGGTAAAGAAAAATCGGAAAATTTACTCAAAAACATTCTTAAATAATAAATGGGATAATTTTATATTGTACAACTGTATAATAAATTAACTAGTAGGTAGTGATGTTATTGTTTATTTTGCATAAAATGTCTGCCTTAAAACAGGTTGTACCTAGTTAGGCAGACTAGACATGATCCAGAGAAATCTATTACCTAAGTGTGTATGTAGTAGATAAATAAATTGTTATTTTTGTTAATAAACCATTATTATTATTATTTTATTCATATTTTGAATTTTACGCTTTGATTCGATTCCAAATTGGTTCAATTTTAAATAAGGTGATATTTCGCTCTAATGTTAAATACGTTACCCCAAATATCTGAAGCGTAAGTCCAGTAATTTTGACGATCTAATTTATGCCTCAACTGGTGTTACGATAAGGAAGGCTGGAAAGTTTAATGCATATTTTGGAACACGTATAAATGTCAAAAGTTGGAATAATCGGCGTGCGTGCATGATAAGGTGAATGAAGCGAGGTCCATGTGCAAATACACCGGTATGACAGTGGTTCCTCTCTGCCTACCCCTACGGGGAAACGGCGTGATGGTTTGTTTGTTTGTTTTTGTATAAATAATACTCAGTGTAAATATTTTCACGTAAAATAACCTTATTAAAAATAATTTTAAAAATTTAGTCCAGTACCTATTGGAGATTTATGAATATCCAGAAACAGATTATTAAAAAATAATAATTAGTTACTTTGACTTATTGAAAAAAACTTGCTGTGCATTAGTAATGCGAATATTTTATTTTATTGAATACACATTTCACATTGAGAAAACGCAATTATTTCATTGAGATTAAATTATTAAGTTTAGTAATGATTTTTATTTGTATATTTAACCTCAATCGCATATTAAAATGATTCAAAACATTGAATCAATAGCTATTTTACTCCATACGTCATCGTTGGGGTTTATAATGCATTGTTAAAATACTAAAATAGTTCTAAAACTTCACAAATAAACAACCGTAAGTAAATGAAAAAGACACAGATTATGATAAAACAATTGTTATGTTCGCGTTGTTAAAATGGACGCCATTTTAGCGATCGGCCTAAAGGCGTCGTGGCGCCAAACTGGAGAGGAAATTTGTCCCGGCGAGGAAGGGAATGGCGCTGGAACAGGGGAGCGGTGAGGGTGAACTTGAGAGGAGGGGGTGAAACTAGGATCGATGTATAAAGTGCAATACATTTATTTATTATTTTTATAAAAATGGACATATCTATGAGTCTTTCTCAGATCTAATTTAGATAATAAAATTATGTTAGTAAAATATTAAACAATTTTTCATAAGTCTTAGTCATTAGTACATTATTTAAATGGTAATTTCTCCATACAATAGAAAATATTTCGAGTTTGAAATATGGGCAGCAACTAATGTAATGTATTTTATGTAGCCTTATTGCATTATAATATGTTTGTTTTAAATGAATCTATATAAGGTAATATTATAATATCACCTTAATTATTTGGATGATATAACTCTGGATTTAAAAAACAACATAAATAAACAAGAATCCAGGCAACTCAAAACAATCTGTATCATAAAGGACTTAAGACGTTTAATGAGTTGCTTGCGGAGATTAGGGTTGCTGGGTCTATAGCATCGTTTCGTGGGATGGCAAAGACTTTTGTTAAAAACAAACATGCATATGAGTGTCATCGGAAAGCGTCTAGATTTTATAATAATCTTTTGTTTTTTAAATGGTTTTTATATTTCAATTTTTTTTATTAGCTAAGGTATAATTAGATGTTTAAATTTTACAAATATAGTGTACAAATACAACTATCTTTAAAAAAATACAATACAAATAAAAATGCTTTCGTTGAAATACAAAAAAAAGAAAATATTTTTAATAAATTGTGATACTTATACAAAAATACATTTTAATTGAGTTACCATAATAGTAAATTCTCGCATATACTTCAAAGTAAATAGAGATAAAAAAATAAATCCTTATAATAATGGGACGTGGCCATTCACTGGACTTGTCACATTTAATTTAACAGTATGAACGATCACTTTACAGGTCATAAGAACTGTAAATGCCTAGATCTCTAAATACCGCTTTCAATCGCGTGCGGATCTGAAAAAAGACCACAAGACCTTTAAAGCAGATTCGGTTAAGTGGGTGGCTTTCAATGTACCGCTTTCAAAGAGGTTTTCCCTCTCTGTTGGGATTTCTATAAATTTTGACAATAAACTCCCGAGAAGGTTAAATCCAGTAATTGTCAACATTTATTTAGATATTCTTAAAATAAATTAAAAAAACATATCTTTATCCGAAAGATAACTTATAAAGCGCTATAATCATCCCCATTCCCGCACCCAGTGGTGCATATGATACTGCACTGGTAAACTAAATACAGCTTAGTTCAATCATCTGTTACAAGAAGGTAAGGTGATCAGTCTTGACGCTTCAGGTGCCAGTTCAGAAACAATGAAATATTGCAGTCCAAAAAACTTTTAAAATCAATATTTTACGTCCACTGACAGGAATCAAATCGAGGACCTCAATAATGGTACATGAATGGTACACAAAACACTCGTCCAGGGTTCAGGTTCTATTTCATACACAAAACTGTATTCTTCATAAGGCTGAACACAGAGAAGAATAATAAACCACATATTAAAATTAACATATTACAACAGAGATGAAGAATATTTTAGAGAAGGTAATATAGAAGTCTAGGCATCTACAGGGCTTATGACCTGTCATTGGCTGGTTTAAGTGGCCACTTTACACACTGTGTAACATTTACCATTCTGCCATATTTGAACATCAAAATCCCTTCAATTCTTTCATCTGTTGATGTTTGTGAAGTTAAAGAGCTGAAACCTTTATTTATGCGGGTGAGATTCATCTAAATGAATTATTAAAATCTCACCAGCATAAATAAAGATTTCAGTTCTTTAACTTTGCAAACATCAACAGATGAAAGAATTGAAGGGATAAAGATGTTCAAATATAGGCAGAATGGTGAATGTTACACAGTCATAAGCCCTGTAGATGCCTAGACTTCTATATTACCTTCTCTAAAATGTTCTTCATCTGTGTTGTAATATGTTAATATTAACAGCTCCCCGGGGAGTTTCATACTTGTCTACAAAAATTTGGATAAACTCAAAATATTGTCATATATTATAACGTTTAAAAAAATATTTTTACTGTAGGTTAATTAATTTTGTTGATTATTTAGTATTATTGTGCGTTTATACACGTAATGTGTTGCCTGTTTCACAAAGTAATCTTTTAAAAAGGAAGAAGCACTTTTTATTTAGTAATGAACTATTTTTTTATTCATAAAATGATCGTGGGAAACTTCCCGAGTTCTGTGATGTGAATAAAAATCTTTCTTTTACAGCTCAGAGGGTAAAAATATTATTAACTCTCCGCGCGATATCACCCTTCCGAAGGGCTGGCTAGGGTCGATAATCACATCCCCAAAGTGCTGTAGGGATGTTCATATTATACACCCGCGCCCACTCCTGACCCCATACGCCGGCTGAGAGATCAGCTGATAGTGAAAACGGCTAAAAGTGTTATGAGTCACTAGGGCTGGTCCATTAACTCCATATTTGAAGAATGAGAGAACGGGTCTCGGTGTAATAAATGATGAGAAAATTTAGAACGTTTATTCACAAGTCACATTTCACAGAAATATTGAGAGAGGTAGGTAGTTATTTAGGTTTAATTGTTGAACTGTACAGTCCATTTAAATCTTAGACTTTGCTTATTTTATTTATTTTAATCTTTAAGTACAAAGAATAAGTATTTTGGCGGACTTATTGCTAAAAGCCACATCTTCCAACCAACCAAAAAACAGACTGGTCAAAATAAGAGTTGGTCAAAAATTTGTACTGAAGAACGAAAAAACGACAAATGTGTGCGTAGTAAAGAGTTTTCGTACAAATCGTTCAAATGCGTGCTTACACAAAGAAAAATAGGATGTTTACTTGGTTAACTGACAGACACCACGTTAACATAGCGCACCCCCATAAGTACATTGTCGTATGTCTAAATTTGGCTTTTATGTATTAATTAAAAACTGCAGTTTAAGTACAATTTTTTTTCTTTCTTAGAACACTCACGTAACTCTATGATTTTTTTGAGTGATATATACCTTTAGAGTATATACATCTATACTCTAAGGATATACCAGTAATTTCAGTATTCTTTGAAATAAATCGAGTAAAATATAGAAAAAAAAACACTATTAGTATAACAATTACGAACAATAATTATGATGCTACAGTGTTCTTATCATATTAAAACAGTCAAATAAGTAAATACAAAAAAATACAGGACATTTGTCTTAGGCTACGAGCATTTGAAAAAAAATGTTTGCTCTCCTGCAAAATGGTCGATTTAAACATACGACAGTGTACTTTTGGGGGTGCGATACGCTTATTTAGAGGAAACGCGATCTGACTTTTCTTCATACGAACGCAGTCCCGTATTTTCTCCCTGGAAAATGGCACTAGAGCGGTGATTTTTTACAAAATATAGATGTTTACCGATAGCGTGTCCATAGAGTTTTACTTTTTTGATAAATTGTCTCTTATGAGAGCTAGGATTATCCAAAAGCCCAAAAAAGCATCCAGTTTTATCTGCCGTCTTCGGACGTATGGTGTTCAAATACGATAAATAATTTTCAAAAACGAAAAAAGTACCGACACAGAAATTTTCATCCTAATACAATACACTTTCTCAAAAAAATAATAATATCAGTTCAGTTTTGGCATAATCAGTCCAACATGCAGTTGTCTTTTTCGTACAATATCGGAAGGCATCTGCGAGAAAGTGCCTGAAAAACTAAGTTCAAATACCTATTCATAAAATTTATTTGACATCGCATATCCTTTTAATGTCATCCTACTCGAATGTTCTAGCAACCATCTTCCACAGTATCGTTTCACGATTCGCAGAATGTCTGTGGTACCTTTACCAGCGGGCTCATTCTGCCACAATTTCGTTTCGTAAGTTCGTTCGTTCGTCCCATATCCATCTCACTCTAACGCAGTCGAAATCGTATTCGGCTCTCGCTCCCTCTCACACGATACGAATGAGTTTACGAAACGAACATTATGTAACATTATGTCGACTTCGTGTACAAATAACTTGACGTCGCTCAAAAAATGAGTTCACTTTTTACTGGAGAAATAATCGAGTAGGAGTAGCGGTATCTTGCGGATGTTTCGACTGACGATTGACGACTGACGCTGACGACAGACAACAGTGACCAAATTGCCGATAGTGACTTAACTGGGCATTACCTTTCCCATCGCCAATTATTGTAAAGTTACTAACAAAGGCCATACGACGGACAATTTAACGAGTGACGGTTTATTCTTTTTTGCAGTCTTGCATAACCGGTATACCTATCGACGGGGTCCACGTTCATGACGCGCGATAGTGTCGTAACGCTACCAAGGGAGGCCTAGTAAAAATCCCCAAGTAGCAACCTTCTCTTCCCACGCGAAAAGATTCAAAATAGCACCCGAAATTGAGTTTCGATAAGAATTGGAGAGTCGATATTCACGAATATAATTATGTACGAGTATATGCATAAGATCTTCGCAACGTGATAATGATTGTACCTGAGGATAATATTAATTTTAAAAGACATCTCTATAATTATTATGTTTTCTTTTTGAATTGTTAATGGTTACTTTTTATTCATTTCTGAAACCATGTTGAATGATTGAAAATGGGTAGGATTCAATAAAATACAAACGCTTCCATGGACGACAAAAGACAAAATCATATTGAGAATAAATATATATTTTTATTTATAAAAAAACATAGCCGCACCGTTAATGCTTTACCGATTTTTTTCAATTACTTGTTTCCACTGCCTTTGACGCATGTTTCGGGTAGTAAATTAATTATTGTTTTAAAGTATTTATTTGCATACAACACCATAATTTAATACTTTTGATATTTAGATGAAAAAAAAACTTGTATTACGTTAGGAACTGTCGCTCTGCACGAACTGTTGGAATGGGTGGTGGAAGAGTGATGACGGCTCTGGTTCTCCCGATCGAGCTTGTTTCCCCGGTTTTACTAACAAGCTAATGAACTAACATACCCTGTCGCTGTCAGAAATGGGAAAATTAGATTAAGGGTGACGGAAATTTGACTATATATATATAAACTGAGGTGTAAAGCAGTAAATGAAAATTAAAAAAAAATGAGAATATTTTGTAAACAATAATTACTTTATTTTTAATATTCTTAAAAAAATATGATCTAAAAATAGGCCGCAAGACGTATAAAAGTGGGTGGCTTTCAATATACTAGATATCTAAATATCGATACGCGCAAAGCAGAATAAACATTACTAACGGCAAGGGCCCATCGCATCGGGTGCGAGACGCGGGGGCTGGGAGTTTCTACCCCGCCAGCACCTCTTACCGTCCACGTCCTGGACGTGGACCCCGTCTGTACCTATATTGTTGTTTATGTTGTGTTATAATGGATATAATTATGGTATAATATGCATACATACGTACGCAAAACGTGAGTCGTTAGTACACTCTCATCCGTTAGCCATGGAATTAGTTATTCTCTTACGGTTATAGAAACTTTGTATGAATAAAAACATAAGAAAGCTTTTTTTTAGCAAATCATTGCGGACAAGTACTGGATTTTACCACATAAAGAGCTTATGATGATTGATGGATATTTCAACAGAGATTGGAGAACCTGTTTTAAGAAGGGAGTGAACACCAACTGAGGTTTCAACTCTTTTAATTACAAAAATTGACGAATGGAAGAATTCAAGAAATATCGATGGTCAAACATAGGCAGAATAGGTAATGTTACATAGTGTATAAAAAGGCAACTAAAACCAGTAAATAAGTCAGATCCTGTAAATGTTTAGAAATCCGTTTTCCTTTCTTAAAAAGGTTCTCCAATCTAAGCATTTTTTAATTATTTTTTTTATTCATAACACCTAGAAACACATCTAGATTGGCACTTGCAGCGTGACACTGATCATCTTACCTTCATGTATTAATTATTAATAATTATTGATTATTCATACTTAAATAAATATTAAATGTATAAAAAAAACATGAGAAAATATAAGAAAACTAAATGATTTGTTATTTTCATTTTAAATATTAAATTCAAAATTTTACTGTTCCCAACTGTTACAACTAAATATTAAAATTTGCGAGTGCCTGGCCGGGTTACCCGATTTAATAAACTTTCTATGTAAATGTATCTTCAACAAACTACAGTGCACAGTCGCCAGTAAGGAGAATTTATGCGTTTGCAAATGAATACGCAAATGATATAGATATATTTAAAATAACCCATTTGAATTTGAAAACGCAGTGTATCAATTTACTTTCTTCAAATTTAAATACACTTATAATACAACAATATGTTGATTTCGATCGTGTACCATTTATTTACTTATATCTGTATTCAAAATTATTATTTTTCTAACTTCTTCTAATTTTAAGATTCTCTTAATATAACGTATACAAAAAAATGCACTTCAGTTCTCTCCACTGTAATAAATGTAGGTAGTATTATGTATACCCATATATTTTATACTAACATGTAAATATGTGTTTTTATTATTCTTACTTTTCTTAATTTTGCTACTTTTGTGTAAAATACATGTCTCTCTTTAAGTTAAAAATGCACTTATATTTTTTCCACTGCAATAAATGTATAGTATATCCATATATTTTATACTAATCTGTAAAGATGTTTTTGTTTCTTCTTCTTAAAGTCATTTTTATTTTTTGCTACTTTTGTGTACAATACATGTCTGTCTTTGTATGTATGTAAAACATGTAAAAGACAAAAAAGCATTTAAATAAATAAAGTAATAAAAAGTAAAGAAATGTAACAAAAAAATATCCCACGATTCGCTGACATTGATATGTACCAACAGTAGTTCAATCACAAATAACTATCGACGTGATAACAATTTCTCACTATGGTGGCTTATCGTATTCGCAATCACAATGGAACATGCGTGAACACCTTATTTATTTATTTATACATCAACGGTTCAAAGAACCTTTTACAAAAAAATAATAATTTACAGAAATAATCACAGCAGTGCACAATGATCATGTACTACATAGTTAGAAATAATAGAATAATTAAAACTAAACAATTTAGTTAACATATAATACAAAAAACCTTATATTAAATGTCAAAATAATTACGTTTCGCGACGTATAATCCTACTGCGCAATCTTATATTTGAATTTCACCGGTGTAAATATGGAAAATAATCCAAAACTGCTATTTTTATTTATTTATTTATTATTTATCATGCTATTCATTGCATTTAGCCTGGGGTTTGAAAGCCAAATATCAAGAAAAGCAGTCGCTATAGTATTGTAATTTAATTTTCACTTGTTTGTATTAGATACTCTTTACTATTTTGCAAATGCAATATATTGTTTTTTTTTAGTAAACGCCGATTTTATGCCAATGAATTGCATTTCTTTACGAGGAAAATAAAAAACAAACCGACACGAGCGTTGACTTATAGATTACATAAACGTTGACTTATGACCGCGATAACTTAAGCTTGTCATTGTGATCGCTCAAATGCTTAGCATGTTTTTAAGCACGTCGATAGTTATTTGTGCTTGAGCTACAGGTGTGAATATGGGAATGATGATGATTCTAAACTTAGTTCGCTGTTCAATAATTAATTACAAGAAATATACGTTTTTTGTCTAACTCAACAAAAGTAATATAATCTTAGATTTAACAGATGCAAAAGTACTTTCAGTAAGTATTATTATATAATATCACGTAAAAAATATTTTATCATAGAACTAAAAATCGATTAGTATGTTTTGAATGCATAATTATATAATAACGCGGATCCGCAATGATCCGAATAGAAAATATTGACTTCGATGTCACAAAGGAATGTCTGCCTTACATAAAATTTTAGATTTGGCTCTCTGGTTCACGAATAGCGTTTCAGCGCCAGAGGGGTCAAACCATGTACAATATGTACATATTTATATGTATACCCAATTTCCAATTTAGCGAAACTAAATTGCATTAAATGGTATTTTTGAAAGTAACCTAAATCTTATTTAGCATTCCACAAACTTAATCGGTTGTTAATCATCACAATTATTATGTAAAACCCCGCAGCGAATAAAATCGTTTGTTTATTCTTAATAAAAAACTCCATTGAAAAAGGTTAACGATTATTTTTCGTTCATTTTAGATTTTTTACATTTTTAACGGCAATGCTTTTTCATAACTTGTCTTACATGTTACAATAGAGAGGGGGAATATTTTAGAGAAGGGAATTCAGAAGTCTCGGTATTTACAGGGCTAATGACTTGACAAAATTGACTCAACACAGAGCTCTTGGCCTCATAGAGTTAGGGATACGTTATTTTTCTTTGTAATATGTATATTTGTATGAATAAATGAACAATAAAATAAAAAGTTAGATGAACACCATCACCTCACCCGAATCAATCAAGGTTTTAGCTCTTAAACCTCACAAAAAACAAACAGATGTAAGAATGAAGGTAATACGGATGTTCAAATATAGGCAGAATGGTGAATGTTACACAATTACCAGTCGTTTTTTTTTTCTTTATTTTTTATAAAAAAAGTATTTATTCATCCAAATATGTATGCTACAAAAAAATAAAAACTTGTTTTCTAACTTCCAATCAGCTTATAGAAAATTCCACTCAACTGAAACGGGACTGTTGAAGAGTCTATCAGATATAACTGTAGAAAATGAGTCTGGAAAACTAACGATACTTGCTCTCCTGGACTCCGTGCTGCATTTGACACAATTGACCATAGTTTTCTTATTGAAAGATTAGAAATCACTTTTGGAATTTCTGGACTCACTAAGGCAAGGACCCAATCTTATCTTTCGGAGCGAACGCAAATCAGTTCAAGTTGCGGGTAAAAAATCTTCATCTACCCTTCTTAAATCTGGCGTCCCACAAGGCTCCGTGCTTGGTCCAATGCTCTTCGCACTGTTCATTAACGATGTGTCCAAAATTATTCACTCATTCGGATTACTTTCTCACTGTTATGTGGATGACTAACAAATCTATTTTTACTGATCTCCTCAAGATAAAAAACAATTTTAAAAATCACGTGTTTCAATGCATCCAAACCGTCAACAACTGGATGTCATTAAAGAGACTCAAACTCAATCCATCTAAAACTGAGCTTCTATTGACAGCGACAAAAAAGCGACAACACCTTTTAGACCGATCTCCAATTTCAATCACAGGTTGTGATCTTACCCCTAGTATAAATGTTAAACTACTGAGTTTTCATTTAGATTCAGATCTTTCTCTTTATTCTCAGGTCAATAAAATAGTAAGTGCTGTTTTTTCCATCTCCGACTGATCAAATTCGTGCGGAGAAATATTCTTATAGATGCAACTAAAGCTCTTGTAAATGCTTATGTCGTTTCGCGTCTAGATTACTATAATGGAATATACGCAAATATCCCAAAATATCAAACTAATAAACTTCAATCTGTTTTCAATAAAAAAATATTCTCACACCTCACAACATCTTCGAGATTTGCACTATGTAAAAAGCCCAGAGATAATTAAATACAAGCTTTGCTGGACAGTATTCAAATCTCTTCATAAAATGGCTCAAAATTACCTATCGGACCTTTGTATTAGAGAAAATACATGTCGAAGAAAATCTACTCTTAGGTCAGCATTTTATTCAGGAAGAGGAAAACTTGTCAAAATCCGGCGCTCCCCAAACACTAGATTCGGAGATCGTGCTTTTGCCGTTGCCGGCCCCTCTGCCTGGAACCAATTGCCTTCAAACTTACGAATCATCGGTAGTCCCAGTCAGTTCAGATCCCAACTAAAATCCTACTTCTTTAGACTATCATACCCTCAATTTTAAATCTGAAAATATAATATATCACTTTAGTTTGGTTAGAATGTAAGTTTAGGTTTACAATTATAAAGCGCCCTTGAGGTGATTTTTCACAAAAATGGCGCTATATAAATCGGCCAAATAGTATTATTATTAACGTATTTCAAACTCTATGAGGCCAAGAGTCCTGTGTTGAGTTGAGATACGACATAATGGTAAGTGGAAGCATGCATATTATCAAACAATACATATATTTTAATAAACATCTGGACATCACGCTTAATAGTATATAAAGCTATGCAATATCTCGCAGCAGTCTCCTGCAATGGTCTCTTCTCTTAGACAAAATTCAAAGTTGTACACTACTTTCTCTTCTATTAAGGCTATAGTCTCATAAAAAGTAAGAAAATCATATGATTTAGCCATTTTAAAACGCAGTTTTTCAAAACCGCAAAATTGTAAACATTAAGTAATTAACGCATTAGAAATTTTTAAGGTATTTAGTTTTATAGAACTAAAATATGATTACTTTTCGACCGGAAAATTACGCCTTATAAAAATTTAGACCAAACTTTGATACGTCGATTTTCATAATATAAATACATTTGTAGTATTAAAGTTTAAAAAAATCAATTGAGTTAAAGATAATTAATTGAACAAAAGAGCTGTTGTGGCAAAATCAAAAAATTTTGTTATTGAAAATAAAATAAGTTTTTGAAATACTTTTTAAAATTATATATATTTTGTGATATTTTTCTACAATTTTATGCAAAATTATGCCTTCAACAATCGTTTTAAAAAAATAAAACGGTTAAAATATTTTAGTTCATACCCTTTTTTTTAAATTACGTATATATGTATATTTTTTTAAGAATAGTGTTTTGATGATGTAATATGTAACTTATATTTACTTATTAGTTATTAATTAAAAAATACTTGGTACACTTCCACTTATTTATTTGACCAATTAGCGCTTTTACCCTCTAATGGGGCGTACCAAGTATTTTAATATTAATAACTTTTATGTAAATATAAGTTATTACATCATTACAATGGGATTCCATCAAGAATTGTCAATAAATAATTTAAATAAAATAGTGTTTTGGTTTTAGAGAGGATCCAGGAACAAGAGAGGGATTGCTATGATGGAAAGTTAGGAATCTTAGATTGATAGCAGTGATTCAGAATTTTCATGTTATGAATTGCAATATTTCATATAGGGAAATGAGCATACAGTTATTTTTTGTAAGCGATCAATATCAGTCCTCGCGCATAAGTATTATGGTAGTTGTAATTTAAGACTTTTGCATTGCATTGGCTCTAATCCTCGACCACAAACGTCAAGAGAAAAAAACATTGTTTGAATGATTGAGGTTAGTAATACAAGATATGACAGAAGCCCCTGGTATTACAGTCATCATAGTGTGATATAATGTACATGTACAATTAAGTACTGTATGCAGATTCACAATACATTTGAACTCTTTATAGCGTCATGTGACAGTTCTGTTAAAAACCATTTCAGTGCTTACAAAATCCAAAATAAACACCAAAGTTAATTTTAAATTTGTTACCGATCGAAACAAGACTCTCATCTGAAACCGAACAGAAACCTAATTTCAGCTTCTGTTCTAGTTTCGGCCGATACCGAAATCGAAATTTATTTAAATAAGTTATAAGTCACCTCAGAACGCCCAAAACAAGGCGTTTTTATTTATACACATTACGAGTTCATTAAAATAAGTTTTAAATGAAATGAAAGGCATGGGTAAATTTGTTTATTTTTGGAGCTTCGTGATTCGTTGTTACTTTACATGTAATTTAAGTAACAGTTTTTCAATGTACGCCATAGAAACAACTAATTCACTATAAATGAATTACAAAAACATAAACATAAAAATAAAAATCGGGTTGTGGTCCTGTGGCTAGTGTCTCGGACTCACGGACCAAATGTCTTTGGCTCAAATCCCACTCTACCCCAACTTGATTCCATTTTCTAATAGTGAGTTATTTATAAAAATAACTCACTATTAATGGCCCCTAAAAATTAAATATTTGGGTAAATCATAAGCACGCAAATATTTTTTTTTTCTATTGAAAAAAAATATCTTAGAATATTATCTTAGAAATACTAATTAAAGTCAACAAATCACAAGCCGAAATAAACTAAAGGTCACAGGTTACGCGACTGAGTCACGAGTCATAAGATGTACCCGAGTACAACCGAACGTAATCCGACACACCCCAACCGCAGGTTTCGACTGAGTCGAAGTTACGGGCAACTTGTGGCCGAAACCGCGGCCAAAACTCGTTTTATTGGCCGAATCTGGTCGAAACCAAAACTTCGGTCAGTCACTATTTTAAATTTAAATCAACGTTAGACCACAGGTATACTCTATTCAATGCTTTTAAAGTAGGTACATTTAATCATAAACAGGGCCTTAGTTATAAACTCGGCATAAAGTTACACTTAAGTATAGTGGTATAATTCTACCACTATATTAAGGATGGTATTCCCACACGAATTATACCACTATAATGAAATGTAACTTTACGCCGAATTAAGTAAGGCCCACAAATGATTAAAGGATAATGTTGGTTGCTAGAAAGTTCGTTTGAGATTCACTCTCGGTGAAACTTACAGGGACGCGTAACTGAAATATCTAAAAAATAAAATAAAATAAATATACCTGCTATTAAGAACATATTTTGCGCTTTGTTAAAATAAGAAAAAAAATTGTTTTTGAACATATATCATACTTCTTTGACAATTGATAATACTTTAAGGCATTATAACACAATGTGGCACAAACGTCAAACTCCAATTTTCTACCGTTTTTTTTATAATGAAATTTAAAAAAAAACTAAAATAATGTTTTTTAATTTTTTTTTTTGCAGAAAGCTATCGAACATCCGGTATTTTTTTTATTTAAAGAAGTTGAGTTATAAAGAGTTCATGTTAAAGCCACATAACACTTTTTACGTAGGTATTTTGTCAACATATTTTATTTATTTATTCATCTTCATATTTTATAGAAAGTGAGTTTTGTATAAAAAACTTTAACTTATTCGAGTATGCCGTTTTAACTTAATTATGTCTTCAATATGCTCTCACTGAAAAATATTCCCACGAATATCAAATCAAAGAAGCAAAAAATATAATGTAGTTTCTCAACTGACTTTGGAATTTCTTACATGCACTATTAATTTGCACAATAATAATATAATGCTGATAATTAAATAAAGGTATGTGGATATTCAGTTAATTGACTGATGTTTCACGAAGATTGGTTTGCAGTTACTTTTGTTTATATTAAGTTTGTTTGACGTCGATTAATGTACAATCCAATGGTGAACATAATTATTCATTTATAAGAAGATAGAAGTTCTCGACCCTTTAATAGAAGATCTTCGACTACCAACAGGCTGAATTATAAAGCCGAGAATGTCAATACTGTATGAGCATGGAATAATTGAAGGAATATAGATGTTCAAATATAGGCAGAATGGTGAATGTAACAGTGTGTAAATGACAGGTCATAAGCCCTGTAAATACCTAGACTTCTGTATTACCTTCTCTAAAACGTTCTCCAATTCTGCTGTAATATGTTAATATAAACATCTCCCGAGGGGGTTGAATATGGTTCATGTGTACACAAATTTGAACAAACTCAAAACATTGTCGTTATTTGTTGTAGATTCATCTCTTGTATGTTTAAATTTAGACGAAGATTGCAATTATTTTATTTTATTCATTCATACAAATACATAGATATTACAAAAAACTTAATAACGTATCCCTAACTCGACGAAGCCAAGGGCCCTGTGTTAAGTTGGGGTACAACGTAATGGAAAGTTAAAGCATGCACATTATTAAATAGTAGCAAAAATTAAAATTAAAAATTATAACATAAACAAATACGAGTATTTAACTAAACATCTGGACACCACGCTTAATAGTATATAAATCTATGCAATATCCCGCAGCAGTCTCCTGCATTGTAAGTACTACTTCTACTAGTACTACTACTACCATCACGCCATTTCCCCGTAGGGGTAGGCAGAGAGAATGGACCGCCACACACATCTATCCTGGCATACATTCCTAGCTTCTTCCGCATTCATACACCTTGTCATACATGCCCTTCGGTTCTGTCTGCTTTTGACATGACCAGACTTAAGATTTTGGTTTATCTGATCATGCCACGTCTTCCTTGGTCGTCCTCGTCTCTCGTTACCGTTCATTTTTGCCATATATACTTGTGTTACCATTCCTTCGTCGTCCATTCGTTCTACGTGACCAAACCAACTCAGAGACACTTTCAGAATCTTATCAATTATACTTGACTCGGATTTACACTCTCGCCTGATTACATCATTCGTAACCCTGTCATACATTGATTTCCCACACATTCGTCTAAGAGATCGCATTTCAACCACAATCACTCGGCTTTCATCCTTCCTCTGTCAGTTCCATGTTTTACTTCCATACGTAAGTGTTGGGAGTGCACTGCCAGTATAGCTTCGATTGATATATTTTTATTAGCAATTACTGTGCTTAGTGCTCCGTTCATTTTGCTGCCCGCATTCACTCTCCTTTCAACATCTTTTTCTACTCTTCCATCTCTTGAAAACATGCTTCTCAGATACAAAAATTCTTCTACTTGTTCGAGACATTCGTTGTTTACATTTATTATGCAGTCAGTAGCCTCACTATCCCTTTCAAATAACATCACTTTTGACTTACTTTCGTTCATCGCCAATTCGCTCTCCAGGCATACATCAAACATTCTAGAGACTATTTGTTGCAAATCATCCTTGCTGCTTGCTACCAGAACTGCATCATCAGCATACAACAAGCAGCTTACTGTAAAAATATCCATTTTTGCTCCAATACCCAGACATTCTATATCTTAAATACAGTTGTCCATGTATAGATTAAACAACCAAGTAGGTACTTGTTAGTATTTCCTAATTATTAAGAAGTACTTACAATGCAGGAGACTAATTATTTTATAATCATTACTTTAATCATTATAATGTGGTGTGCACTCAAACAAAATATATTGCGTTTAGTAAAAGTCAAACAAGCACTTAAAATATTTGAAAACAAAAAATAATGCTTAAAGTGTTACAATTGCAACATGAAATTTTCAATTAAATAAAAAACCAATTACTTTAAACGACGGCAAACCAAAGAAACTGTTTTTACCTTTAGGCCGCTTCACTCAAAAACACTTCATAAAAAATATTATTTAAGCTTACGCAATATACTAGAATATGGAATGTATTTGGTGTAATCTGTATTGACGTTGTCCACCTGTTGGCTATTTCAGGTGGGCGAATGTTGGACCTTATATATAATACTCGAGTGTTACAATTTGCTATCAGGGTCAATCCAATTCGAGAGTTCAATGAAGTTATGAATGTCTGAACTGACACGAGACTAAGTCAGTGTCACATATTGTTATTTTCATTTCATTTTTTTTTTGCACCACAACAGGCCAGGAGGCCCAATTACAGTGGTGAATTACATGACAGAACAACCAAACTTGAAAAAAATCACATTTTTAATTTTTTGTGTTCTTACCGGGAATCGAACCCGGAACCTTCCGTGCGTGAGTCAAGCGTCTTAACTACTACACCACCTTATGGCAATAGAATGCCATTATTATTAATTTATTTATTTGACAAGTGTAGTCTGCTTTACTTTACGGGCTGTTTAACCCATCACGTAATGCAGAATGTAAACAAAAGATATAAATAAATTAATATAAAGCAGATAGCTGCTAAACTGCCGATATGTACAGAAAAATAGATACGTATATAATTAAGAGAAAATGAAAGAATTTGAGATGAATAAGTCACTCATTTACCAAAATAATATTAAAATCCCTAATTTCCACACAAGTCATAGTCAAAATAGCCTTGTCTTCAAACGTTTAAAAAATTACAATAATAGCCCCCCCAATGAACTAAAAACTAAAATATCAATAAATAAATTCAAAGTAAATTTAAAGATTTTTTTGAACAAGTACAAAAACTGCTTTCAATTTTAATTAGTATGAATATATTATTATTTTCTGTTTTTCCTATTATATCCTATAAGCTTTTTTTTTTTCTTATTTACTCGTATGTATATTCAAAATTATATAAATTCTAATAAATGAATAACTATAACGGTGTAAGTCACTCTCCAAGCACAAGAGTTGGTCTCTGTATTTTTAGAGAGTTACAGTTATAACATTTACTAGATGTATACAAGTAGATTTGCATAGATTAAAAAAAACATGTACCATTTATGAAATACATTGATTAATAAAAAAATTATATTATATTCTAGATTGTGAAAGTTAACGCATTTTTCAGTCAAAATATCGTTTTTATCTTAATCATCAATGTTTTGAATATGTATGTTTGTATACAGGCTGGGTTTTGTCTCCTCTTTCGGTTGCGATGAATTTAGATTTTGTATTAAAAATTAAAATTCATTGTAGCAAATTGAAAGCAGTTTTTATACTTGTTCAAAAAAATTCTTTAAATTTACTTTGAATTTATTTATTGATATATTAGTATTTAGTTCATTGGGGGATATTATTGTAATTTTTTAAACGTTTGAAGACAATGCTATTTTGACTTTGACTTGTGTGGCTTGAAAGGCAATGTCCAAGCAACTTTGTCAGAGTGGTGTTGAACTTCTAGGTAAATAACATGAAATAGTGGTTTCTAAATATTTAGTTATTTATAGATCTGATTACTTTTTTAAATAAATTTTACTGTGCAAGTGTAAGAAAAAGCCTTAAAACATTATTATTTTATGGTTTCCTTAGAAAGCAAAATCTACCACCAATGCGGTTATATATTTTTAAGACTACTGAATTTAAATTAGCGTTTGATTTACATTTTACATTATACAAAACAATAGTAATAGTAATACAGTCGAATTCCCTCTCAAACATAACCATAATACACGCTACACGTATAATGATGGCTTGGTAGTACCAAAAGTATGTAATAAGTATGGTATTGTTGCGCGGTATTATTGACAATCCTGAAATTATGCGGAGCATTAGCTTTTATGTTCCTGATAATTACCTTAGACAGCGTCAACATAGACTGTTTCACATTCCAATATACAGGACCAACCTGCCAATGGTTATGCCTGTTTGAAGGGCTATCTCTATGTTGAACAATATCACTTTGGACAATAACATTTTTCACGTCTCTGAGGGAGTTTTTCGTTACAAGATTCTCTTACTTTTTTAACATATTATTCTTTGGATATTATGTATACTAATGTGTTTTTTTTAATATATACCTAATTATTTCTATATGTATGAAATAAGATATTTTATTTTGTAATGTACATATATATGAATAAATAAATGATAAATAAATAAATAAATGATAAATAAATGAAGTAATAGAACTCTCAAATATTTAGTACCTGGCATTTTTAATTTTTTGCCGAAAGAACTTAAATTTAATTCACAATATAACAAGAGCAAAATAAGAGTTTATACATGAATAGTAGCTTATGTGTAAATATTTTAATTTTTCATATATTTTCTTGTATTTGAAAAAAAAAATTGTTTATATGTACATCTGATCTTTCCCGCTATTAATTTATATGTGTTATTCATTGTTTTTTTTATAAATGTAGACAATGTTATATAAGTTAGTATAAATATAATCTCCACCAACAAACTACAGAAAGTGGCTTGGTGGGATTTTAGTTTTAGTTAAAATATAACAATTGAAATTTTGAAAACTGTTAAAATGTAAAGTTGTATTATTTAAAAAGTTTTTTTTTCTTTTTTAAATAGTTTTTAAACATAAATTAAGTGAATACGTTTTGATAAAATCGATGTTAAATTTGAATGTCTTTTTATCGACAATCAATGCGCTCAATTTTGTTATACACATAAAAATACCAAGACTTATCCACTGGGATTGAATGGAACCAATATTGTCGCTTTACAGTAATATCTACTTTAATTTAAACTACAGATCAGCAACAATATTGTGATATAACCAAACTAAAGTTAGTATCCTTCTGCATTTAGCAGTTAAAGATTCGGATTAACTTCGCGCACCGCCAAACGTTTTGCACTGATTAATATAAGAGCTATGAGTCATCTAATGCGTACTTGATAGAAGGTATTACTTTATACCTATTAATTACGTATGCACGCATAATGATATGTTATGCTGCATAAACAAGCGAGAAACAAATAGAAGAAAAAAAGTCGTCATCTTTTTCGGGAGCGAAAAATTGCGTATTGTGGAGACGAAACATTAAAAATACTACGAACTCGATAACTAAAATCCGGAATATAATTAACCGTTTAGCAATAGCATGATATTATTATGCTATATGAAAAAATGTGCACATATATTATAATGCTATGCGTTTTTAGTTAAAATAAAATGTTCTCATATTATTCAAATTTGTAATCACTACGCGAAATTAAAATTAAGCATTAATTAAATTTAAATATGTTTCTTACTAAGTATTCTGTTTTTATTTCGCATTTTACTGAGTTTCAAAATATTTTTATAGACATATTTATATATATTTACATGGTTTTTTTTACTATGTTTTTACTACAATTTTACTATGTTTTTATTACATTTTACTATGTTTTTACTACATTTTTTAGCATGTTTTTACTCCATTTTTTACTTTGTTTTTCACTTTGTCCTGTATCTTTATAACTGTTTCTATAAATTGATTACTGTTTTTTATATTTTTTGATTGTTTTAGAACGGGGTAAATAACCCTAGTTAGACAGTCAAAGCAACTTTACATAAATTATAATTTTGTGTATGGAATATAATGATAATAAATAAATAAATAAATAAATAATTGAGAAGCTTTTTTACTGATTCGCTTAAGAATATAAGTGTTATATTATGAACCTGGACTAAACAATTACACTGTGTACTGATTTTGAGCAAAGTTATTTTATTTTTATTTAAGTTAACATTAACCAGGGCTTAAGGAAACTTTTTTAATTAATTTTAATAGCTATCTGTTTACCAATGAACTTGCATAAGATTTAAAAATATCGTAAATGTTACTAAGCCGCTGCGCTTGAGCGCACTTAACGGCCCAAGGAAGTGTGGTTCTTATCATAAAAGTAATGATAGAGAATACAAATTAAAACAGAACCATTTACCACGTGTTTTAATAATACACTTGCCACACTAACAAAGATCGCTCTTTGCCGAACGAGCTGAGAGAAAAGCTGCCCGAATGAGCTCTGTAATCTGGTAGAACCGCGCTTCTCCTCTGTAATAATACCAAAATACGTTTCCCAACGCTGGCAGATGCTGCTAACTTCCGTCGTCATCACCAAGCTACCTTCGAGATGACTCAAATCTTTACTGGAGCTATGAGAAGTTACTTAGATAGGTTTAAAATAAGGAATGATGACTTTTGTCCACGTGATAATATCTCCTCACAGAGTGTCGAACATCTGTTATTTCCTCAAAGTAATAATTCTCTAAAGAAGCCCTTAATCTATATTGCAAAGAACTAAAGCGTTTCAAATTTTTGGTTTGGTTTTTAGTTTAACAACAAACGTGTAATGGTTTCGGTTTGCGATTCCCGCCTGAGTACCAACGGCCCGTAGTATTGCTGTAATCTGTAACTAACTTCGTGGTCAATAATAATATAATATTTTTTCTCCGTATGAGCGACTCTTTTAGGTTATTACTCTAGATTTAAAATATCACAAGAAGTTAACTTGATTTAATCGTCCAGGAGTTGCGTCAAGGTTATTTCAATGTCCGTTTTTCAGCTTGCTACGCCATAATCTTAAAGCAGAATGCATGAAAGATGGAATATTCCAAACAGATGTTCACATTATCATTAAAAGTCATATTTTATCTGATTTACTGTCTTTTAGCACCTGGTGCTCACCCAATAATCTACATCTCAACTTAAGTAAGTGCAAGGTTATGAAATTTTTTCGTCTGGAAAATCCAATCATATACGACTACTTACTGAACGATGAAATATTATCATCTGTGTCTAGTATACGAGATTCAGGTATTTTACTGGACACTAAACATTATTTTACAATTCATATTGAACATATTATCAATAAATCCTTAAAACTCCTTGGATTTATTAACAGAAGCACAACTGACTTCAAAAATATCAATACCTTTAAAACTCTCTTCTGTTCCCTAGTTCGCCCGCACCTAGAGTTTCCTCTGTTATCTGGTCTCCGTATTATGACGTTTACATCAAGAATATTGAATCAGTTCAACATCGATTTTTGAAAAAGATCGGCTGGAGGTTTGGCTCATCCAGAGACCAATATACGAAAATAAGTTAGAAACTAGCTTAAATATATCTTCTCTTCAAGACCGTCGAAATAAATCCGACCTTCTAGTCCTATTTAAAATTCTCAACTCATTCTTTGATGCGCCTGAACTACTGAGCTCAATAAAATTAAAAATCCCGACTAGAAACCTATGAACTAACTATGATTTTCATTCCCCCATGCCCAGAATTCTTAGGTCTGTCAACAAACATACCAGTCTTTATTTCTTTGTTAACAAGTTGTCTTTTTTCAAACGATCACTGAATCAAATTCAATTATAAACACCTATCCCCCGCTTCCACTACCACTTCCACAATTGTCCCATTTCTAAGATGATAAATTGCGATTTTTCCAGAGTACCACAGTATTGTACATGACATGTAAGGTTACTAACTACGGGACTTCCAAACACATTTTATTTTATTTTTTTAAATAGAAGAATTAGCGTTTTTATGCTGAAAAAAGATAATCCAGAAGTACATAAAAGGTACTTCGTTGGATTCAAGAAATGGGGGAATTGAATTCTTTACTTGCTCTGATTGAATTGACTGGACATAATTAATTCACCGAAATGATTACAAAACATGTGTATCCGACAGGACCCATAATAAAAATACTTAAGCATCAGCATATTCTACATACATTTATGACACGTTACTACGTCAATAACGTATCGACATACTAAGTACCTTATTTTTTTTTATTACAAAGGTTATTATAGGTATAAGCGAAGTAAGTACCTACATAAATACTAAATGTACTATACGGTAAATTATTTTACTAGAAAAGATTTCCTTTTTTTTCTATTTGTCTCTTTTACTAGATATACTTGTATCGAAAAAAAACTAATTTACCTAACGTAAATTTAAACAAAAATTTTAGTTGGACGGGGCATTTAAAATATTCAAAATCGTTCAATCGTTTTTGCACGTATAAAATGCCTTGCAGTTATGAGGTACATATTTTATTGTTAAGTATTTAAGACGTATTTTAAATTAAAAAAATTACAAACTTACTGTCAAACAGACGCTTTTGTGGCGTGAGAAGGATAACCCGATAAAGACAATATTATTAGTGTTAGATAATATAATAATATATGTCCAATAATATATTTTTACGTGTAACCTCTGTGTTAGTTAGTGAACACGTGTCTTGTGGAAAATTAACGATATTATTACATTACATTATTTCAACTCGGTTCACACGACAAATGGTAGGAATCATAAATTATTTTAATTAAATTACAAATTTAAAAGCTTAAATTAAATTAACTTAACAATAGAATCACCATGTAAAGCGCCCTTGAGGTATTTTATTACGAAAATGGCGCTATATAAGTTATCCATAATTATTATTTATTATTATTATTATAAATGTGATCTAAGGTTCTGTAAAATAGAGAGTCGAGTAGTGGTCCTGTGGTTAGTGTCTCAGACTCACGGATCAAAGGTCCGTGGTTCGAATCCCACTCTACCCCAATTTGATTCCCATTTTCTAATAGTGAGTTATTAACAACTCGTTAAAAATGGCCCTCAAAATGAAATATTTTATAAATAAATCATAAGAACGCAAATATTTCCCTTTTCAAAAAAAAAGATATAAAAAGGTATTTTTTTTAAACTAGAAGTAAATATAAAAAAGGTTGCGGTGTAGCATGAATAAATAAAATGGAAATAGTCGGAATCCCAGGTTCGATTTCCTACTCAGGCATACATTTAATTCCGCTTCCCATCAAAGTATTTTTAAGTATCAATGGAAATAACCTAAAAAGGAAAAAAAAACAAGTTCCATTTTTTTATAGATAGCTTTTAGATATTAAACGAAAGTTGGGGAGAACGATACATCTATGTATGTTTCAAGCTGTTTAAGTATGTAAAACGTTTTAAATGCTTAATTGCATTTTGTTCAAATAATAGACATTCTTTGCTTTTTTTGTTTATGAGAATCACCTAATTAGTATTATTTTTTTTTTTTTACATTTTACATTTTTTGCACCACAACAGGCCAGGAGGCCTAATTACAGTGGTGAATTACATCACAGAGCACCCAGGCTTGAGAAAAATCACATTTTTAATTTTTGTGTTCTCACCGGGAATCGAACCCGGAACCTTCCGTGCGCGAGTCAAGCGTCTTGACCACTACACCACGGAGGCCGCCAAGTACGTACTTCCGTGCTCACCTCTCCTGTGATATGTTGTTTACCTTGTTGAATATTTAACACAAATGAAAACAAGACGAAATAATACCAAATGGTATTGACGATTGTTACACGCATATGTAGGCACGTATTAAAAAAACGTAGATATAGGTAATACTTGTAAATAAAATATCTCAATTTTAACATTTTAAAACATTTGATAAAAAAAGAGGGAAATCAGGAAATAAAAAAATAAGCAATTAATTAAAAGCAATTTTTTCGGAATTATCTATTTAAAAATAATTTAATTACTAGATAAATATAAAATTAGTTTGCCTAATTCATTATTTATTTATTAGAAACATGAGTACATGCATTAAGAAAACATGTCATTTCTAGTTTTAAATTATTTATTATAGGAGCAAAAATTCATTAACATTTTCTTGTATACCCACGAACAGGCCATGCCTTCGTGGGATTTTTTTGTTTACTATTTTTACTATTAAAATGTATTTCATTGCTATGTAATTATGCTTTATTTTTTGATACTTACTAATGTTTTATCACTTAGGTTTATTGTAAAAAAACAAAAAAATAAAATAAAAACAACGAAGATTACTGACAAAAAGAACACAATCATTTTATGTTTTTAATATTTAAGGAAGCTTAATAAATTATTATAAATACTTTGGACTGATTTGAGCAAAAATAGTTTTCTATATTTTATGAACCACAACATGCTAGGAGGCCTAATTTCAGAAAGGAATTACAGCCCAGAACATCCAGGCTAGAAAAAATCAGAATCAAATTTTGTTTTTTGTCGGGAATCAAACCCAGAACCATCCATGAGTAAGTTTAGCGTCATAGTCACTACCACGCGGAGGCTGCCGAGTTCCACTAAATAAGAAATAAAATGAAAAATGTTTTATACTTTTTTTTATTTTTACCACAGTTAAAATCCAATATTAAAAATACATTGTGTATATGGCAATAAAAAATCAGATTGGGTTCGGCAAGTGTTTATTTTTAGCAAAATCAGGAATCGAAACTCGAGTCTTCGCTTTCCAATCCATTGCATTTTAATCATTGAACGAAATCGCGTTCACTAAAGCGTTAAGTGGGAAAATTTAATTACGTCAAAGTAATAAATAAAACAAAATGGCACAATTTTACCGCTAAGCAGATTTTTGTCACAAAAAAGAAGATATGATACAGATTTGTGTTCCACTCTCCATAAATAACTATAAATTGAAATGGTTAAAATTTTAATAATTAAAAAATACACTGTACATAATATAATACTTATGTTATAAAAACTTTTTCATGCGAAAGACTTTCAACGTGATTCACAATGCCATACCTAGAAACCTGGTAAATGTCTGTTAATTCTTGATATCCAATATAATCAGTTATAAATTATTTTATTTGAAGAGTTGTGCAAACAAAAACATTGTGTAGATTATTTACGAGTATTTAGAAAAAGATAAAATTTTTAAATAGCAAAGCATCATCGAAATAAAGCAAATTAGTAAACACCGGTCCCTACATATGATCGAATCTGCAATTTGCAAGGTTTACAGGAGAGCGAAAACAAAGCTTGATATTACAATATATGAGTTTGTCCAAATGTTTGTAGACAAAATACTGGGTTTCACCCCCTCGCGAGTCATTAATATTTACAAATTACAACAGGGATGGAGAATATCTCAAATAAGGGATAATGTAAGTCTAGGCACTTACAGGGCTTATGACCTGTCATTGATTGGTTTGAGTGGCCACATTACACACTGTGTAACATTCACAATTTTGCCTATGGTCAAGGTATTCTCCATCCCTGTTGTAATTTGTTGATCTTAATGACTACCAAGGGGGTAAAATATAGTATTTTGTCTTCAAACATTTGGACAAACTTAAATATTGTAATAAAACCAACAGGTTCAAGAAAAAGTTTGAAAATTGGAAAATCGTTTCAGGCTTTGCTTAACATGTGAAATAATTCAGTCAGATGAATCTCTTCACAACAATAAAGGTTTCAGCTCTTTAACTTCACGAAAATAAACAAATGGAAGAATTTAAGAAATACGGATGTTCAAACATAGGCAAAATGGCCCTGTAAATGCCTAGACATACATTTTCCCTTCTTGAAGGTATTCTCCATCCCTGTTGTAATTTGTTAAAACTTTATATGTTTTTAGGAAGCTATCAGATACTGTAGAATTGCCAAACATGTGTCTATTGAAATACATTAGTCACATGTTGGGCAATTTTACAGTATCTGATAGCTTCTTAAAAATATATCAAGCTTTGTTTTTGCTTTTCTGTAAACCTCTCAAAATGCAGATTCGATTGTGTACGTAGAGAACGTCGACATATTTGTATGATACGAGTAGGTATATATTAAACACATTTATATACTATATCCATTACTAGCCTTGATGTAACGACTAAGTGTATAAGTATTGGTGGAAAATCTTCCCGATTCTTTGTATATTATCCACAATGCAGGAAAATGGATTTTCCACAGAATCGTTAGGCTTTGTTAGTGTGGTCGTTGCTAGGCAACACGAAAATAAAACTAGGGTGCAATATACTTATACTGTTTCCATATCTAGATTGGATAGAGTACTCGACTAGACAGAAAACACCTAGCTACAATATTATACAAGTCACAGAAATACGAATAAATTTTTTTTTGTATTAAATCTTTAGTTTACTTTTTCCATTAAATACGTTATTCCCGGTTGAAAAAAAATGGTTTGCATTTCTTAACTGAATTTAGTTAATTAATTGGAAAGGAAAAATATTCGTTGGGTAATCAAATTTCTACTGATAGATTTATACCGGGTGCAGTAATGGCATTGTACAGTTTTATTACGGAATGTGCTAAACGAAAAATTAACAAAAGCAATTATAATATAATTATTTTCGCAAGTTTCCGAAACAAATGTGTTTCAGTGTAGCGTGACTATCCTTCTCCAATAATGGCGATGTTTGATATCAGATAAAATATGTGAACGCGAAAATTTATTGCGTTCGTATTGAAGAAATTTGTTATAAATTCGATAATTTATTGCAATTATAAGTAGATCAATTTAAAAATGGAAAACGATAATTCAGCTTGTTGTTTTCACAAAAACCGTCTGCCTTAATTTATCAATTTATTCCAGAAAATAATTAAACAATTATTTACACGGAAACATGTATGGTTTTTATTTATTATAAAAAAATAATTGTAATGATATGAAAGTATAGAATGAAATGTAAGGAGTATTGATTATCATTGAATTTAAGTGTTAGAAGTAATTGTTTTATATTTTGTACTTTTATATTCCATTGTAGCTAATGTTGGATAATTAAGTAAGAATTTTTTATAATGTTTATTTATTTATTACATATATACGGCCTAAGTCAATTATAACAGTTACATGAAGAAACATAAATGCAAGAAACTGAACAAAAAGAACATAAAACTATTTAGCAAAGACAAACAAGGGCAAAACAATAATTGTATACAATATATTAAAAAAAACAAAAGACCTAAAACTTTGAGCTAAACCATGCCAATCTAACTTCATCCCACACTGTTTAGTCGCGAAGAGATCTACGAAAAGCCGGAAGATCTATCCCAAAAAATTCCAAGTTGTGTGATGAATTGACTAATCTACACATTCTGGACATTAGGGCATAAAAACCAAAGTTGCTTTTAGATGATTTTATAAATAGCAGATTTTGACTTCTGGTGACACGGTTGGGAACATGAAAAGAAATTGATTGCAACAGAGATGGGACATCACTTAAAGCATTAAGTATTTCGAAAATGCATATAAGGTCCATCTAAGTTCTACGTCTCTCCAATGAAGACAGTTTAAGAGATTGCTCTATTTCAAAATAGGAATAATTACCCCTTTGTAATCCGAGCAACCATGCCACTTTTCTTAGAAAACGGCGTTGGACAGACTCCATATGGTCAATATGAGTCCTGTAGAATGGAGACCAAATAGGAGAAGCGGATTCTAAATGGGGTCGAACTAGTGAGCAATAAAGAGTTTTGATGGTAATAATATTTTTGAAGTCCGCCGTCACTGTATTGATAAAACCGAGAAGTTTGAGAGATTTGTTTACAATATTATCAATGTGTTCACGATAGGAGAGTTTACTATCTAAAGTAATGCCAAGATCCTTTATTGACGAAACCATTGAAAGGGAATAATGTTGTATAATATACACTCAAATCACCAACTTATTTATGTGTGTACATAATGGTATTAATAAATCGTGGCTTTACTGACAGAATGCATTAAGTCATTAAAACAAGTGCCGAGATAATCGCATTTAAAGATTTTTTATTCTTACAACGCATTATTTCTCCCAAATTTTCTTTTTTTTAAGCTTTGAAGGAGTAATATGTATTCTAGGCAAAGCATAAAATTTAAAATCAACATCTTGCACCTATATTTAAAAACATTTGAAATATAATGCATTCTGTCAATATAGGCTCGATAAAAAAAAACGTATTTATAAACTTTGTAATATAAAATTGAACTACAGGCTGAATTCCGAATATTTTTATCCCTATACTTAATAAACATGTTATTTTATTTTATTATTCAGGAGAAACTAGTTATGCAGAAGAAATTTCATAGCAAAATGCGTTAAACGCATATATCTTACGAAATGCACCAAAGGTAAATTGCATAATATATTAGAAGTTGATTTAAAAAATATATTATTGTATTATGACAATAAAAGGAAGGTAATTTACCCGACACTGTTGCTATTCATCAGAGTGACCACCTGAGCCACTAGTCCCGGAGTAGGGAGAGCATCTCTCTCCAGCTCGGAATGCTTCATCGTGGAGTCAGAAATAACTCCCACCACTTACTAAATATAATAATCCGCAAGGCGATTCGATTTAAAAATACACAACACGGCCACAACTTTAAAATATCCCGCCACCGAATATTGCGAACTTCATGTATGAACAAACTCACGATGCATAAACTTTACTTTTTTCAAATTATAAACAATGTTGGCGTCTTTTATTCACATACACATCACAAGATTTCTTAACCGTGTCATTTGCACATATACGCAAAACTCGAGAACCATTTGTGTAAATTTTTAACATTCTCATGTTTTTTAAAAAATGCAACTAGATTTCTGGCGTTTCGAATTCAAACCACGATCGCTTCGTGATTTTGTCATTATTGTCAATGTGATCTATTGTTGAAAAATAGGAAATGAACCGACAATAAGGTTTTTACAACCGGGCCGACGGTAGTTAAAAATATTCAACAATTTTCCCGGTAAGCTGTTAGTTGAACTGATGTAACGAGAGAAGGGTTAATCACTCTTTCGCGTTAAGCATGAGAGAACAGAAACAATAGCACTCAACCGGCGAATCAAATACGTATATTTATTTTGCGGGATAGTAAATCACCGAATAAAGAAATGAATTTTGTCCAAAATAAACGCACAGAATTGAGAAACATTGTCATAATGGTTAAATAAAAGTTTGACCAGTTAAATAATTTCACCGAGTACGCGTAAAATGACAAACCCAACTGGAATAAGTTCACTTTAGCACAATGCAGTCGTCGAGTGAGAAATCAAAACAGAAGAACGACGAATGTTTACGCGGCAAGAAAATATCGAACGGACCGTTTGAATTCAAAGGCGGGAGTAATCACCCGTGAAGAGTTCGTTTGTAAATGGCGAAAACAATCTCCAGTCCAGACAGCTGATCGGCGCGGTGCGCTCCATTCCCATCGCGTGGTTGGCTGACTATATTGCCTCCATAACTCTACACTGCCTGCATCGAGTTACGAGTACAGAGTTGTTGCCAACTGACAGCTAACGAACTAACTAATAGCTTCTAGCTCTAGCTGCTAGCTGCTAGCTAAGCCGCACGGCAGGTAACGAGGAATAAACTCCATACACGAGCGAATATTACGAAGTTTGTAGTTGATTTCTCGGCAGAACCGATTGATTAAATTCTTCGGCTTTCCTTATCCGTTACTCTTGGTACCTTCACGTAAATTTGTACGATAACAGCCGTAGAAAGCCATGGAAATATATTTGACAAATCTCCTTTCATTATATTATGTACATGTACGTATAGCCCGCTGTATACTCGTACTATACAGTAGTACGTATGATGACAGTGCCAGGCGGTGCATTGTCCCGCATTTTCGCGGCAACAACCTTTCCCAGCAAAATTATCCACGAACTGTAGAAAGACCACCGAATAAACGTATTTAGATAGTTAAGTAATAAATTACCTATTTACGTTGAACGGTAATGTAAGCTTTCATCGTAGGTAATATATTAATTTGTAGGTAATATAATATAAAATTTGTCGGCCTCGTGGTGTAATGGTCAGCGCGAATGCCTACCATGCAAGAGGTCTCGGGTTCGATTGGTTGATGATATGGTTGATATAAAATATTTATTTAAATGAGTGTTTGCACAATAGAATATTTCATAGTTCCTTGACTGGTACCTGAAGCGTAAGACTAATCATCTTACTTTCATGTAAAAAAAAAACATGCATATGGGTAGAGTGTCATCGGAAAGCGTCTGGATTTTAAAACAAAGAATTTTGAAATTATTTGTATATATACATTTTGTTTATTAGTTAAGGTTTAACCAGATGTTCAAATTTTATTTTTACAACTATCCAAAATAAATACAATACAATACGAAAAAACTATCAAGATATGCTGCGATTGGTGTGCAAATGCAGTGCCCTATGCACCATTAGGTGCGGAAAAGAAATAATGATGATGATAAATATATAAATAATAGAAATATTTTTTTTTCGTATTTTTATATCAATTAGAGTAATAACTTATTTAATTTTTTTGTTTTTTTAATTTATTGTTTATTTAATTTTGTGACTTATCCGATTAAAAACATGTTTTAATCGGATAAGTCACTATAAAATTAACATTTGCGTACAAACGTAGTAAATTATAAAAATTAAAAACAAATGTAACAACAATAGGATGTATGAAGAAAGCAAACAAGAATTTGGTAAGAAATACTACACCAATAATATTTTCTTGACTAACATCTAAATAAAAGAAATAAAAAGTATTTATTAAATATGAAATAATTCGTTAAGGCAAATTAAGTACGTAGGTACAGAAGAAAATACAGAACAAAAAAAAAACAGTTCAGTGGAAAGCATAGAAAAAACGTTCTAAAATTCGAAAATATTGTATGAAAGAAAAAAACAAAAGCGGTCGGAAAAATAGTCACTGAAAAAATGTGCAAGTCATGAAAGAGCAAATTTCAGAAACGTCGTAATATGGTTTTATTGTGTTGTTGCCCGAGTTAGACATATTGAAAAGAAAACGGCTGATTTCCAGTAATTATTGGGTGAGTAACTGAGAAAAGTTACGTTTACATTGGAAAATGAGAGCATGACATTGTTGCAGGAATACGAAATTATGGCAATCAATTTAAATTATCAATTTCCTAAGATCGAGTGACAAGTGACAACACAGCAATAACGACAAAATGACTTTAATTGACACATTACGTATTTAAATTGAATCCAATGACCGTGTTTTGTATTTATTGTGACTAATTTTGTACCTAGTTTACATGCCGCCATTTTGAGCGTGAAAAGGCTTGTAAAAAATGATTTATTTTAACTAATGACTTATACATAGAATTAAGAATAGTCCAGAAACCGCATACGCACATCAATCAGAAGGCGACTCAACTACTCATAAATGAGTAGGTTTACGTTTTGACCCATTAGTTTCTTTGTAGACGTCGTTCAGTACGCAACTCCTGATTCGAATTTAACCATGCCGTGTTGTGTCCTTTTAAACTGCTAGGATCTTAAAGAAACAGGATGCAATCACATTTCATGTGTAATTATCAAATGAATGTGTTCGTCACAAATGCATTACGTAAAAATTGAATTATTTTTCCATCTGTCAGATTGTCGAGGAAAAAAAATGGAAATTTCGTTAATATTGCCAGGGTAGTAAATTTTTTTACCCTACTTTGCTCATATAATAAGAGAAATAATGAAAATTGAACCTCGGATTAAACAACGCCGCGGTGGACATTTGGCCGACATTATCTTTTAAACATAAAATATTATTTAACATGATATAAAAAATATCCGTTTTATGTAAAATAAAATTGGTTTTATATTTTAAGTTCAAAGTTCATTAATTCAATTACTCTTATTAAATGACCCTTTACTTATCTACTCTGTTGTGTCAATCAATGTTTTAGAGTGCACAATAAAATTTTAGAAAAATTAACAAATCGATTTTTTTACCTTACATTTGTGTTATGGTTATATTATTCGCGATCTGACAATATTACTTGGTGACTTCAAGTATGCGCGCGGCGAAAGTGTGTCGAAGTGGGGGTATTATTGGACACAGTCCGATGTATTCAAATATGATTCTAGTAAATAGACACATTAATCCTGTATAGCTTTATTTAAGTTATAGTAAATATTGCCTTGCCGGCAACTATTAAAAAAAAGAGATAGTAAATCACATTACACACATGCAGTCATTCATACAAGAAAGAGATGGGGATACATACATATTTCGCCTTTTTGTGTATTTATTTTGTAAAAAAATTGTAACTTATTAAACATAGAACTAAGTATAGTCCAGAAACCGTATACACTCATCAAACAAAAGGCGACTAAACTAGTCTTAAAGGGGTAGTTTTACGTTTTGACCCATTAGGTTCTTTGTAGACGTCGCTCAGTACGCAACTCCCGATTTGAATTCAACTATTCCATGTTGTGTCGTTTTAAAGTGTAGAAATACTGCTGGTATCTTAAAGAAACAGGATGGGATCACATTTCATGTGTAAGTAGCAAATGCATGTGTAAGTAGCAAATGCATTACTTTAATATTAAATTATTTTTCCATCTGTCAGATTATCACAGAAAACAAAATGGACATTTTGTTAGTGTTGCCAGGGTAGTCAAATTTTTTACGGTACTTTGCTCATCTAATAAGAAAACTAATGAAAACTGAACTTCTCGGATTGAACAACGCCGTGGTCGAAATTCGTCCGACATTTTCTTAAACATCATTCAACATGACATAAAATATCCGTTTTATGTTAAATATTTTTTTTAAATTTTTTAAATTCAAAGTTCATTAATTGAATAACTCTTATTAAAGGACCTTTACTTATATACTCTGTTGTATCGATCAATGTTTCCGCATGCACAATAAAATTTTAGAGAAATTAACAAATTACTTTTAAAAAAAATATTTAATTATCTTACATTTGTGTTATGATTATATTTTCCACGATCTGGCAAGTATTCCATACACAAGATAAGGCTTGAAAATATTCAGAAAACATTTTTGAGACATCTCAATTGGAGATCCAGATTTACGAACCTTAACTATAAAACTTCTTGTCATAAACATAATATACTTAGTCTTGAGGATCGTCGTTTGTTATTAGATATGGGGATTTTACATGACATTCTTAATGGACGTCTTGATAGTCCTGTTCTGGTTTCTGAGTTGGCCCTTAACGTACCTGGCTACCGCACCCGTCACACGAATCTATCTCTTTTCCATGTACTCACAGTTCGCACCAACTATGCACAGAACTCTCCTCTGATTCGCTTGAGAATTATATATTACCTTCTCTAAAATGTTCTTCATCTCTGCTGTAATATGTTAATTTGACATAATTAATATAATTATGTACGTACATGTTTAACATAATTTAACGTTTTCAATAGGTACAAATCAATGATTTCGTTAGTAGTGATTTCTAAAAATGCTGATTATAATTTTGGGAAAATCACAATTGAAGACATCAATTTATAGTAAGTAACAATGCAAATCGCCATTCTCACGGATTTCTGCAATGCGCCAAACAATAAAGTTGGCACACTTTGCACGACTTGGACGGCCTACTGCCATGACTACAGCAGTAGGAGTAGAGTACAGAGTACAGACTATAATAGAGACCCGACTGTCCGCGCGGGGTGGGATAATCGAGAATGGCGGATAATCCGGAACTGCCGGAAACTGCGGTCTAGTGATCAACGTGACATTCGGGATCGATTCCCGACTGGGTCAACGCGATACAAATTAGTTGAAGGGATTTTTCACCGCGATATTTTAAAACTTTAATGAAAGACTTGTTCAAACCGACGATCTTCACCGATTAACAGATTACTATGAAAAAAAAATCATAAATGTAAATGTCTCAAAATGTTTACTCATTTCTTTTTCACGTAGCTCCAAACCTATTTCATATCAATATTTTTTAAGTAATCAAGCTATACAACGAGTTGAAAGTGTTCGTGATCTTGGTGTGATTCTAGATAAAAAACTTACGTATGAAAACCACATCGAAAATATAGTGAACCGGGCACACAGAAACTTAGGTTTTGTTATCCGCACTTGCCAAGTTTTTAATGATATTGGTAGTATCAAATTAATTTATTTCGCTTACGTTCGTAGTCTCCTTGAATATGCCTCCTCTGTGTGGTCTCCCCAGTATTCCATACACAAGATAAGGCTTGAAAATATTCAGAAAACATTTTTGAGACATCTCAATTGGAGATCCAGATTTACGAACCTTAACTATAAAACTTCTTGTCAAAGGCATAATATACTTAGTCTTGAGGATCGTCGTTTGTTATTAGATATGGGGATTTTACATGACATTCTTAATGGACGTCTTGATAGTCCTGTTCTGGTTTCTGAGTTGGCCCTTAACGTACCTGGCTACCGCACCCGTCACACGAATCTATCTCTTTTCCATGTACCCACAGTTCGCACCAACTATGCACAGAACTCTCCTCTGATTCGCTTGAATCGTAATTATAATTTATTTTTCAATAACATAGACATATTTTACTGCAGTAAACTCACTTTTAAAACCAGAATTAAAAAACTATTATTTGAAAAAAAATATGTTTTGTTATAAAAAAAATAAAAATATTTTTACATTATAAATTTCAATTGTTTCTATTCACTCATATCAAATACACACTTACCCTGTCCTTAAACCTACCCTCACACCCATATACAATCACACACATATTCACATACCTACCAAAACCACACTCCACTTTTTTACACGCGCATCCTCACACAAAAAAAAACTCGCACACATGCACTTCTATGAATTATATTTAACTGAACTGGATTTTTATAATTGTATTTATGTGGAAAACTGATTTGGCTTTATTTTATGTTTTTTTTATAATGTTGTGTATATTTTTTGGTATTGCTGTTGTTTTTCTTAATAAACAAAATTTAATTAATTAAATTAAAATGAAGGCATGTCAGTACCGATGTTTTGTAACAAATACTGCCAAAGAACTTTCGTATAATTATGTTGTTCCGAAAGTTTCCAATAAAATATCATCTTAAAATAAAATGGCTGATACGCAATAATGCCTTATTTGGATACTAATTTCACTTTAACATTTACGGATTCAATTTTTAAATCATTTCCAAAAAAATTCTTATAATTTAAAAAAACATTTATCATTTAGTTTTTAATTATATTTACTTTGTTATGTAAATTTGTAAAACTTGTTTTTATATCTATCCCTGTTTTAAAAAAAACCTGGTTACAAATCGGTTTCGCGGTTGAGCGAATATTTTCTTTTCATTTTATTTATGTGTGTCTATTCTAATTAAATAAATAAATTTAAAAAAACGTCTGTGGGTTAAAAAAAATCTTCTAGTTATTATATAGAAGGGTCGCGAATTATTATTCTGAGATATTATGCATCTGTATGTGCTTAAGTCGGCCTCGTGGTGTAATGGTCAGCGCGTTTGCCTACCATGTAAAAGGTCTCGGGTTCGATTCCCGACATGGTTGATATGAAATATTTATTTAAAAGGGTGTTTCACACTAGAATATTTCATAGTCCCTGGAATGGTACCTGAAGCGTAAGACTGATCATCTTACCTTCATGTGACAAATATGATCATATAATCTGCGATTGGTGCACCAATGCAGTGCCCTATGCACCATTAGGTGCGGAAAGGGAATGATGATGTACTTAATAGTCCTAGGTACGCATTACGGTACCCAAGTATTCCAATTTTCAGCGCAATGCAGCTACTTGATTATTCATCATTAGTATGAGTTCTAAAACATTGAACACGAACAGATTAACTAGGCTGCATAGCACGCTTGTTTTAAAAATATGCAATACCTTTTTGAACCCCCCTGCATATTACTTAAAAAAGGGAAGGTACCTAAATATTCACATTGAAATTATCCAATTCCATATCTTAACAATTATTTATTTTAACATATTACAACAGAGATGAAGAACATTTAAGAGAAGGTAATATAGAAGTCCAGGCATCTACAGGGCTTATGACCTGTCAATGGCTGGTTTAAGTGGCCACTTTACACACTGTGTAACATTCACCATTCTGCCTATATTTGAATATCTATATTCCTTCAATTCTTTCATCTGTTGATGTTTGTGAAGTTAAAGAGCTGAAACCTTTATTTATGCGGGTGAGATTCATCAAATTGAATTATTTCACCTACATACTAGGCTTCTATATTACCTTCTCTTAAATGTTCTTCATCTCTGTTGTAATATGTTAATATAAACAGCTCCCCAGGGAGTTAAATCCAGTCCTTGTCTACAAAAATTTAGACAAACCCAAAATATTGTTAATTATTTATTTATTTAAAAAACTTCAAGTACAAAGAATAAGTACTTTGGCGGACATATTGCTAAAAGCAATATCTTCCAGCCAACCAAAAAAAAGAAAAACATTATTTTGCTTACCGTCAAACATGAAAATTTTGCCCACTGCCGAAATCCTTAACAAAATCAAGTTTTAAAGTAAGAAAAGTTACTGGAATCATAAAAATTAGTATATTTTGTATTTTTCCAGTAAAAATAAAAATGAGTATATTTTGATAGTTCCATGGCAAAACTAAATATTTAGTTTACCGCCAGCTTCAGTTGATCACTTGAAATTTGAAGTTAAACTTGAAGGTCTGTTTGTGTATATCTACAAATATTGTCAAAACTTTTGTTGTTGCGGAGTTTGTGTTGAAAGGAGGCAAGTAAGTTTTATATATTTCATTGCATACATAATAAAGACGCTATAGAACGTATTTTTGTATATCTATTTGAACAAACACAATAGATATTTAAGTGGGCAAAATTGTCTTAGATTTCTTAGCTAGTGTTTAGTCAATTTTGCCCACCTCTAGGGTTGTCGCTACATACTACATTAAAAAAACATTATCCAAGAAAGTAGAAAAAAACAAAGTAGAAAATATAAAAGAAAATGAAGTAAATGGCAAAAACATGATTTTAAACGAGGTAACGGGATTTTTTGTTCAAACTGGCCCATAAATCAGATTTAACAAATAAGATTTTAAAATCTGATGGGGGTTTCAACTCAAATACACGCTGAAAATGACAAGCCTGTTATTCTGTTCATTTAAACTTTTTATACCACACAGCAACTGATAAACAATCCATCCGATTTTTCTCTGCCATCAGGATCAAAAGATACCTACACCTTATAGAGGAGAACATTGAAAAAAAATGTCATAGCCACACGGAAACAACAGATTTTGATGCCTACTCAGTTGATGAACCAACAGATTTCGAGACATTCATCATAAGTCATTACGACGAATATGAACAACGCGCCTCCGAATCTTCGGCCGAGGATAACGAAAAAACAGTGTCTGATCCGCTTGAAATTAATAACGGTGAAGAAGTCGCTTTCGTTTTAGTAAAGTTTAACACTGTTGATACGCAAAATGACAAATATTATGTCGGTTAAGTTATCAGCGCATCAACTACCACAATTTTAATATTGTTATGTCATTTGTAAGACGCAAACGTAATGGAGCTTTGTGTGATCTCAAGTTGAGGATATTGCTGATGTATTTAATTGGAACATAGTGAAATCTTTACCTGAACCTGTAATCTTGCGTCAAGGTTTTCATAAATTCAATGTAAATCTTAAAAACTGCAAGATTGAGTCATTTTATGTGAGTAAATTAAAAATTGTTTTACAAAAACCAATTTTAATTTTTACCATAAAAAAAATAATGTAAGAATATCCGACCACATTTTAAAAAGTTTTATTTATTAAATTTGCCAGCTTTTTATGAAATTATGAAGACTTATTTTTATTTTAAATGTTTTTTGTATAAATATTTTTAACAGTCTAAAGAAGAAAATAAAACATACAAAATATTATGAATTTTGTACATAAAATACAATTTCAAAGTATAGGTAATCTAGCGAATAATTGCACTGCTGTACAAAAAAAATAAAGATCGTTTTTTTTCTACATACACATTAAAAGAAAAATCGTTTTGGGGGCAAGCTCCCTTAATTACGAAAATCGCATCAGAACTGAAATGGTTTGTAAAAAAAAAATGGCTTATGCATAGTCAAACACGAAAAAATTAAAAGGATTAGAGATAAACTCCTTTGGTTTTGTTAATTTGTTAAAAACCCAATTTTGTGCCAACCCTGGCTCGCAAATCCACATTGTATAGAAAAATTGAGGAAATAGTTGACAATTTTGCCCACCGGTTTTTTTCATTGATTTTATAATGGTGATGCCTCAATGATGCTTTTGTTTAAACATAAACAGTTTTTTTCGCCCAAAAAGTAGTGATAAACCGTATGATAAGGATGATAAAACCAAAAATAACAGTTAATTACCAAGTGGGCAAAATTGTCAACAAGTGGAGATAATTTTGCTCAGCGTGTTTTGTCTTCTAAAATTGCATAAATAAAAGAAAAGCAAACGTTTTGTACTTGTAAAAATGCTCAGAATAATTATTATCACTATTCAACAAAATAGTCCTATACAAAAAAAATATTATATTGTAAAAATTTGTTAAAACTGGGCAAAATTGTCATGTTTGACGGTATTTCTAGAATGATGCTCCTTTTTATGTTTTTTTTTACTGTTTTAAGAAAAAATATTAAACACGAGTATTTAACTTTTTATTGATTTGTTTTTTAATATTTTGTACAGGCATTCATGCCTAGTGGTCGGCAAACCGCGGCTCGCGAGCCGCATGCGGCTCTTTAGCTATTCGAGTGCGGCTCAGCCTAAGTTAAACTTTTTGTTCAAATTATTTAGTCTACGGATTCTGTAAAAGAACTTCTAGGACTATTGCCTTTTGAATTATTGAGGATATTGCAAATACTGTCATCAAACGCATGGAGAAGCATCATATTAAACTTGATGAAATTATTTCAATTTCAACATATGGCGCTAAAAGTATGACCGAAGTGAGAACGGTTTTTTTTTTCTATTTTCGAAGCAAAATTTAATCACGAGATGCCTTTTTACCATTGCATCATTCATCAAGAGGCAAAAAATTTCAAATGTCGTAGATTTGGCGATCAAGATTGTCAACACAATTGTGGTTAAATCTCCTTTACATCACTAATTTAAAGAATGTTTACTCAATAACAGAGAGTAAATACGGGGATCTTCACTGCATAATAAAGTTTTGGCTTTGAAGAGAAAACATTATAAAACCAAAAGAAATTTGGCTCTCAAAAGAAATCTTAATCGTGGTAATGCTGATCTTTGACTCTTTTGACTAATGAGTTTGCCGACCACTGGTCTAGGCTGTTGCAAACTGTATATATCTTTGACGGGCGGACATAAGAGTATAACAGCAAAAATGCAACTTTTAGCTCAATCACAAATAACTATCGACGTGCTAATAAGCGACGTGATACAATTTCTCACCGTGTTTGTTTATCGTATTCGCGGTCACAATGGAACATCTAATATTAAATGTCAAAATATTTACGTCTCGCGACGTATAATCCTGCTGCGCAATCACACATTCGAATTTTACCAGTGTAAATATGGAAAATATTCCATAACAGCTATTTTTATTTATTTATCATGCTTTTTATTGCATTTAGCAGGCGGTTGGCAAACCAAATGTCAAGAAAAGCAGTCGCCATAATAATTGTAATTTAAAATGACAAATTATAACAGGGATGGAGAATACCTTAAATAAGGGAATATAGGGGGTAAAATCCAGTCTTTTGTCTACGAACATTTGGACAAACTCAAATATTGTAATTGTAATTCAATTTTTACTTTTTTGTATTAAATACTCCTTACTATTTTGCAAATGCAATATATTGTATTATTTTTTATAGTAAATGCCGATTTTTCGCCAGTGTACTGTATTTATTTACGAAGAAAACAAAAAACAAACCGCACGAGCGTTGATTTAGAGATTACACACGCGTTAAATTGTGATCGCTCAATCGGGTTGTGGTCCTGTGGCTAGTGTCTCGGACTCACGGACCGAAGGTCCGCGGTTCGAATCCCACTCTACCCCAACTCGATTCCATTTTCTAATAGTGAGTTATTTACAACTCGTTGAAAATGGCCCTCAAAATGAAATATTTGGGTAAATCATAAGAACGCAAATATTTCTTTAAAAAAAATAAAAAAAATGATTAGCATGTTTTTAAGCACGTCGATAGTTATTTGTGATTGAGCTACAGGAGAGTAAAAAAACATTATTATGAACCAAATTATTTAGCTACAGAACTCATATTTTGCAAAATGGGTAATTATTTACAGATAATTTCATTTGTGCAACAGCATTCAAGTAATTTGTGCAAATAACAGAAATATTACAGATATACTACTTGAACCATTAAAGATGGTACAGAAATGAGTACTTATACTACTATAACTAAGTAATACTATTTGTACCACGCAATGAATGATTGAAATAAGTCTACTTATATTACTGACACCATTTTGTACTATCTGTGCCACTGAAAATATGACACAAATGTCCATACTTATTTTATTAAGTTGTTTATTTATGTTTTGAGTAGTGTACTGTAAATACCATTGATGCGGGCATGTACAAAGAACATTTTCGCAAATAAATCACAAAATGAACAAAAATGCAATTATACCTGTCCTCCCACCAAAGATATAAGAATAAGGGACATGTTTGTTTCTGATAAAAAGACACAGAAAAGATAAATGTTGAAGCACTCACCCAACATTAGCGATGCTGCTGTTACTTGTAGAGTTAGATTGTGTCTGCTTGGTCTGTGTGGCGGACAGTGACAGCTCACTATTAAGGGCATTTGTAAGCTGACGCTTGTGGCTTATGGAATACTTCATCAGCTCCTCGCGCAGCTGGGCATCTTCCAAGGAGTTGAGACCACTGCGGATTGAACTATCGAGCCTGCAAGGAAATGAAGGGAAGATTATTCAATTATTCTTTAAATTTATGCGGATGTGAATCTTATATTGATGCCATAAAAATATAATGCATTACATATAATGTACTTATGTAAGGTGTATTGACAGGTAATTAGAATTATTAATATAATTTGAAAAACATAATAGGATAAGGTTGTTCAATGATTTTCTTCTTGTAAGTACGAAGTTGAATTGATGAGGTACTAATTGAGTGGTTAATTTTGTAGCACTATGTTAAATGGATTATTAATCTACATCTAAATTGAGTAGATATAAGTTAATCTCATTGTGTTATGTAGTTTTCGCTTACCATGACTATTCCAGGTGCCAGGTTCGATTCCTGGTCGGGGAGAAGTAAAATATAAATAAAGGTGATTCAATACTGCAACATTTCAGTGTTCTTGGACTAGCTCCTTAAGCCTTCGACTGATCACTTTACCTTCTATGTATCAAAAATGATCCAGATACACCGCAATTAGAGTACTAATGCAGTGCCCTATGCACCACTGGGTGCAGCTAGGAAAATGATAATGATGAATATTTGTGTTTAAAACCAAAAAAATCTATCTTTCATATTAATACTCTAGAATTAATTGATTGCGTCTGTTCCTTATACTCACGCACTGGAATTTGAGCCTCATTATCGTGGTATCAACGCTAATTCAGGGTCATTTTCTCTTGTAAAAATTGTATGTAACAGTTGGCCACAGCTGACTGTTATATTTTTAAATGACTTTCCTTTTTCGTTTTATTAATCGCTAACTAACCAATATTTTTTCATTCAGTTCTCTAGCATCTTACAGTCGGCAATAGCCAAACTAGTAATGTTTATAATGTACCAATTAACATGATATGAGAAAGAATATTTTAGTATAAAAAGTCCTATGGCTTTGACTAATTCAAAAAAATGCATTAAACTAAGAAAAAAAGAGACGAAGTGAAAAAAAAGGTTCCACTGTTATGCCTAATCAAAGAACTTTTGTAAAATATATTTTACCCAAAATATGGACAGTTCAGGATCATTTACCTGTCAATGTATTCATCTTGGCTGTTGAGGCTGGTGAGTGAGTGGTGGATGTCCATGTCGCAGATCAGGTCATCTGAAGCTATGCTGTCACACGGGGAGAGGGTGTCCAGGGAGGGGGAGCGAGCAGGGGGGCGACGATGGAACAGGGGGGAGGAAAACACCTTCTGGGAGTTCTGCAAACCTGGTGGACACATAAACAAAATTATTCGCTGCTTAAAAAGGAATCTTGCAATCAAAGAAACACAATAAAATCCTTAAAATTAGATTAAATTAATTGTTGTAAGAGATTCAGCTTACTAAATTTAGTATTAAACAACTAATGAATTGTATTTTCCACATCCAGTCAAATTGTTTTGCTTTAGATAGAAAATGTCATTTTGAACCATGATTTTAACAAACTTACCCACATTCTATATTTTATTCAGATAAAATATGAAAATAATTATAGGCTTTAAAAATGATCATCTATAGAAAAGAAACACTTTTTCAGTGTAGGTACAAACTAAATTTATAGATACAAAAATTGAGTAATAAGTAATAAATCACTCTCGAGAAAATTTTGTTTGCAACTCTATTATATGCACCAAAAAGAGAATGCATTAAAAAAAATATTTTTATAAAGTTTTCATTTATATGCAGATGAAATCCTTCTTATTATTAAAATATTACAATAGAGATGGAAAAGTATTTTTAACTGTTGCCGGCCTTGTGGCGTAATGTTCAGCGTGTTTGCCTGCAACGCAAGAGGTCTCGGGTTCGATTCCTGACATGGTTGATATAAAATATTTATTCAAAAGGGTGTTTTCACATCAGAATATTCCATAGTCTCTGGACTGGTACCTGAAGCGTAAGACTGATCATCTTACCTTCTGCGATTGGTGTACCAATGCAGTGCCCTATGCACCATTAGGTGCGGAAAGGGAATTATGATGATGAGTATGAATTATTATGATGATAGGTATTTGAAATAATTCAGTCAGTTGATTCTCACCCGCATCAATATAGGTTTTAGCTCTTTAACTTCGCAAAAATCAACAGTGGAAAGAATTGAAGAAATAAAGATGTTTAAAAATAGGCAGAATGGTGAATGCTACACAGTGGTAAAGGGGCTACTTAAAACAGATAATTACTGATCGTAAGTCCTGAAAATGCCTAGATTTCCATATTCTGTTCTCTGATATGTTCTCCATCTCTATTTTAATATGTCGTTCTTATTATGATTTCTAATATTGTAAAAAAATAAAAGCAATTCATTTAAACTATATTAAAATTCAATAGCTGTGTAAGACATGTACATATTATATTTATTTATCAATATACACGGCACGTAGTGCCTTTTACTTTACAAAAAATACATATTGTGCAGAAATAAACACTTCAAATACAGTAGATAAATGAGGAAAAATAAGCATAAATAGTGTATATGTAAATATTATATTACAATTGTTTCATTCAATAAACAAGCTAACATATTATGTAAAAAATAAAAAGTCACAAGGAATAAAAAATTTCATTAAAAGGAATATAAAAATTAAAAAGTACAAAAAATGCTTTTTAATTATTTTTTAAAATTAATTTTAAAAAAAGGATAGGTAGGTATATCTTTAATCATAATTACATTAAACAGAAAAATACAAAATTACAAAATCTAAGTTTATTGTTTAAAAAGCACTAAAAGCTGGAATTAATAAGCATGAAAGTTTAAGGTTTGTAATGTTGAATACATTATTTATTATTTAATTACATTTTTAAATAATTTGTTTAGAAACATAAATACAAAAATTCCACCATAACTAAGAACTAATCTAACAAGATGAAAGCAGAAGCTTCACCTCACCTTTGTTTTTCTTAGTCACCAAAGGTGATTGATTGTGCTCCTGTAGTGTTGTGGTATTATCAGTGGCATTTAAATGTATTAACTGAAGCGAAGATGTCATTTGTTCTGCCATACTGCTGGCTGTAAATATTGCATTCATTGGTAAAGGTTACAACATTGAAAAAAAGGTATTCCAATTGCATGACAAATCCGGTAAGTACTTATATTTTAAGACGAAAAATGAATAATTCATTTTATTCTGATTATTTATCAAAATAACAAATAAGACAGAATGATGTATCAAGCAATTGAAATTATGCGCATCTGAGAGATAAATATTTACAAACTTTTAATTGTGCAAAGCTATTTAAAGATCTGCAGAGTTGTACGTGTCTGCATAGTATGAACAGTAATATATTATTAGTGTACCTGATCTGATCGACATACCTTCAAATATTAGGGCTGGTTGATCCGCAATCTCATCATCTATTAGGAAGTCTCTTCCTTCAGATAAAGACAGTGAATTTGAGGGTGTCCCTGGTGTATGTGGGCTCTTATTTTGAGGAGAAGATCTGGAATGTCGATTGTAAATATTTATTTTAATTTCAAATATGTTTTAGGTGAGAAAAAATTAAAAATGCATCATAAAAATAACGTTTTATGTATTTATTTAATGAAATAGTTAAAATGTAGAAAACATATTCTTAAATACATTGTTTGAAGCTGAATTAAAGCGGGTATATTTTTTTTCTTGCTAATTTATCTGTTTTTAATGTATATACCAGCATATTAAGTTATATGTACTTTTATATTTTATTATTTAAATAAAAAATTATGTTTTATTACCAATTATTTTTTGTTATTTATAATTAAATTTGATTTTTGGACATTATCATTTTTTTCATTTATACACTGTTATTCAATTTATAATGCATCTAGTTTGTACATTGATTTTTAAGGAAGATAGACTGGAGGTTGGGCTTATCCAGAGACCAATATACGTAAAATGAGTTAGAAACTAGCTTAAATATATCTTCTCTTCAAGACCGTAGAAGTAAATCCGACCTTCTAGTCCTATTTAAAATTCTCAAATCACTCTTTGATGCGCCAGAACTACTGAGCTTATTAAAATTAAATATCCCAAATAGAAACCTCAGACAAAACTTACTCTTTCATACCGATAACCATAGAACTAACTATGGTTTTCATTCCCCTATGCCCAGAGTTCTTAGGTCTGCCAACAAACATACCAGTCTTGATTTCTTTGATAACAAGTTGTCTTCTTTCATACGATCACTGAATCAAATTCAATTATAAACAACTCTCTCCCGCTCCCACTCCCACCAAGTCTACTATAAACCATTGTGTCTTTCTACTTTTCTTTATAATAATTTTCTATGCATAAATATGTGCTTAAAAACGCCCATTGGTCGTATATATAAATACTACTACTACTACCATCACGCCATTTCCCCGTAGGGGTAGGCAGAGAGAATGGACCGCCACACACGTCTATCCTGGCATACAATCCTAGCCTCTTCCACATTCATACATCTTGTCATACATGCCCTTTGGTTCTGTCTGCTTTTGACATGACCAGACTTAAGATTTTGGTTTATCTGATCATGCCACGTCTTAATTGGTCGTCCTGGTCTAACGTTGCCGTTCATTTTTGCCATATATACTTGTTTTACCATTCTCTCGTCGTCCATTCGTTCTACGTGACCAAACCATCTCAGAGACCCTTTCTTAATCTTATCAATTATACTTGTCTCAGATTTACACTCTCGCCTGATTTCATCATTCGTAACCCTGTCATACATTGATTTCCCACACATTCGTCTAAGAGATCGCATTTCAACCGCGTTCACTCAGCTTTCATCCTTCCTCTGCCAGTTCCATGTTTCACTTCCATACATAATAATGTGCTTACATTAATTTTTAAGGTTAAGTTTAGCTTTTTACTTTTTTTGTTCTTACAATACTGTTCATTTGTAGGTACATAATTTATTATGTTTTGTTATTATTAGCTATTGGTATGTTTGTATTTTTTACTCACCTATATGTTATTTTTGGGTGTAAATGTGTGAGGAAAAAATCTTTTAATAATTTGAAATACGGATGAACTTAATTTGCATTCAAAATTCTAATGCCATCTATTATACAATCTATCAAGTAAATCTGCATTGTTAAATATGGATATTGTGTGTACAGGTCATTATTTTGGTAATTAAATTTCAAACATACTTTTCATGTGTTCCATTTTCCTTCAAGTTATTCTCCTCACAAACTTCCTTCTCAACGTCTTCTTTAGATGCCTCGTTTTTATTTTCAGCTGTGTGGTATGCGGATGAAGACATGGTTGTATCCTTTTCTAATATTGGCATTTCATTGTTTGATTCACTGCTGGATGAAATGAGGCTGTCGGCAGGTGAAGTTTCATCATCGATCAAGCTCTGATTTGACGACGCCAGAGCCGCTAGCGCTGCTTTAGGATCTTCTGTTAGAAGATTAAACTGCTGGGAGTCACTTCCAGCGCTAAATGCTGAAGATGACATGGAAGCTGTAAAGAGAAAAATATTTTTAATTTTTCCAACAACCGCATTATGAATATGAATAATTGAGAAATTATATACGAGAAACGGGGGAAAAGTTCAACTGAAAAAAAAATCACCTATGTGACTTCCGCACAATTAGCTAACAGAAGAGTTAAAAAGAACATTACTAATAATAAATAATCAATATGTGTATTTGAAATTTAACATATTTTTTGCACATAAGATCTAGGTTTTTAGGTATACTTCAGAACGGAACATTAAAAAAAATATATTTGTATTATTATGATTTTTGGCCTCGTGGAGTAGTGGTCAGCGCCTTTGCCTTCCATGCAGGAGGTCTCGGGTTTGATTCGCGACATGGTTAACATGAAATATTTATTCATATTGGTGTTGTTACACTAAAATATGTCATAGTCCCTGAAATGGCTGCTGAAGCGTAAGACTGATCATCTTATCTTCATGTTACAAAAATAATCAAGATACACTGCGATTCGTGTACAAGTGCAGTGCCTTATGCACCATCAGTGCGAATAGGGAATGATGAGAATGATTCTCTGATAGGATATATTTTTTTTTTTTCCATTTTGAGGCTATTTTCCATGAGTCATAACCGCATTCGAAAATGGTAAACAAGTTTTGTTAGAGTAGGGTTTAAAGTTTGAACCTTGAACCATCCTGAGTCTGCAATACTTTCCCCACAACCTGTTTCTTATATTATCAAGATTTAGTATTCTATTAATGACCATTAGTCAGTGTTTGTTATAATAATAAAAAGGAAATCAAGCTCAAGTAGAAATAATTAGTTACAAGCAGAAATATGAGTACCTATTTATAGATGCTAATATTGATTGTTGTAATGGACCCACAGATGTATTAGATACTTGTTTGGAATAAAATACTGTTTTATATGACTATTGTTAAATGTCAGCAAGGTTATTATTTAGGTATAAAGAAAAAAGAAGAAAAGACTTACTTGACATCATCATACTCGGGATGTTGGCGTTTTGACTTAAAGTGAGTGACTTCAGCATCATCGGGTGGGCAGTTAGTTTCGCGTAGTCTCTCGGCTCATTGTGAACAACTTCCACTCTTGTTTGAGTGAAACTTGGTAAACCTGATGATCTGTTAAATGCTCTATCTTCATCGCAGCTCGATGATAAGCTCAATCCTACAGATATGTCCTCATCATTTGACCTATTAATGAAGTAAATACATTTTAAATGACTTTTATTAATTCTTTTTGGTTTTTTAATGTTTTTATTAAACACAAATAAAGAAACATTAATTACCACCGTTACTATAAAACAGTTTCAAAACTATGGTAAGTACATGCTTAAAAAAACTGAGACCTCCATGGTGTATTAGCTTAGATGCTTAATTTACGCACGGAAGGTTCCGGGTTCGATTCCTGTGAGAACACATAAATTAAATGTGTTTTTTTTAAGCCTGGGTGTTTTGTGTTGTAACCCACCGCTATGATTGGGCTAACTGACCTGATATGGTGCAAAAAAATAATACAAAACAAGACAAAATTAAAGTTGTTACTTTTTTACAGATAAAATCATAAATAGAGGTTTGATGTTACTAAAATTACCATGGAAAACAACTCTGACGACCACTATTGTAAAAACCAAACTGTAATAAAAATGCACAAACAATTTTCCCTTTTTTAAAAAATCAACATAAATTATAATTTTATACCTAATACTTTTTTTATAATGAACAAAAAAAATACAAAATATATCTCACCTCAATGCCATGGATTCTCCAGCTGTGTGATTCATCCAAGCTTCCAAAGGATCATTACTGGCAGTACTATGGTGACTCACTTCACTTTTAGTGGAAGGGCTTGATTCTTTGCTAGAATTTCTCGTTAATGGTGAATGTGCACTAGACGACTGTGCCTTCATACAATCCTAAAAAAATATTTTGAAAATTATTATAGAATCTAATTTGCACCACAATAATAACACTACATATAAAATAAAAATCACAATGGACTATCATGAGAGACAGCCGGGCAGGTTATGATGTCACAAAGCAGTTATTACAAAATATTAACATTCTCCACATTTTAATAATGAGTTTACTTTATTCAACTAAAATTCAGAAAAGTGAAAGTTGGTTATAAATTTCATGAAAATGTTAATTACGTTTTTTTTAAAACTCATTTTAAGTGATTACAGTAATATATGGTTATTATATAAGACAAAACATATTGAATACTCGTACATTTTGCAATGTACCAGATGTTTTATTGTCAATTATTGTGTATTGAAAATATATGAATCACATAATACACATGGAAAATTGAAATGACCTCATCATCATCATCATCTTATCTGGGCATATGATTACGGGCATTAGCGGCCTATACACGTAAGGTTTTAACCAAACATCTGGAATGGCACTCCAAACTGCTGGCATAAACGGGCGCTGGATTGACACATCAAACTGTGGTTTAAACTGTTGTCCCTAATTAGGCAAAAAAAGACACCAAGGCTCGATGCACGTTCCAAACTGAAGCTCGCATGACCTGTCCATCGAACTGTGTGCGTAAAGGTATTTTAAGAGATAAAAGTGCAGTGTCTGTTGTAAATTTCAAAAGTTTTTTTGTGCAGTTCCAGACCGCAGGCTGCGATTCACCGCCTTTCTTTGCATGCTAAGTTCTCCATGCAGTTAGGACTGGCGTGTCATGTTTCCTTCGGACCGATCTTTACGTGTAATGAGAACTATTGTATAATGCATTAGCACCATTTGTTATATGACAGAAAAATGATCAGCCATAAGCTTCAGATACTAATTTACGGACTATGAAATATTGCAGTGAAAAACATATTTTTAAATAATATTTTATCATCGACCTATGGTTCCCGAATATGCTAACCAAGGTGATAAGTTGATATTAGCGGCCTCCGTGGTAAGGGGTTAAGATGTTTGACTCACAAGAACTAAATATTTTTATTTTTCTCAAGCTTGGATATTCTGTGCTGTAATTCACCACTGTAGTTGGGTTTCCTGGCCTGTTGCGGTGCAAGAAAAAATATTTATATGTATTTGAAGCGGATTCTGGTCACAAATTAGAGTTGCAGACTCACGGATCACAACTTGATTTCCATTTGTTTAGTTCAGTTACTTACAACTTAAAACAGCCTCAAAATTGAAATATTTGGGTAAATAAATAATAAACATTCAAATAATTATCTTATAATAATATAAACGAGTAGTAAAAAATTACCTGTTTTTCAATCTTTTCCCTTTGTAATCTATCCTTGCATACTTTTTCTTCTTCCTTATCATCTCTAGTATTGTCTAAACGTCTGTTGTGATCTCTATTGCCTCTATATCTCTCTAGAGTGGAAAAACCTGTCCTGTTTTGGTCGCTCGAAGAACTATCTATGCTGCTTAGGAGTCTTGAGAATCGGTTTGTCGGTGGGTAGTCGGACGATAAATGAGATCTGTTGTCTTTCCCGAATGTGCTCGGCAACTTTGGGAGAGGTATCACATCCACATCCGTGACGATCGCTTCATCTACAAAATCATTCACTGAAGTGAATGGAAAGTGGATGCATTAGAAGAAGCCGAGCAAATAAAAAATGATAAGCCTCGCAAAAAGATAATACAATTCTATGCATATGCACCCTATCTAATTAAACAATCCCATTGATATTTTCTTACCTTAAGATACAATTCAAATTTAAAGATAATTCAGAGAAACTTTGTATATAGGAAGATTTATAATCATAATTTTAGATTGCACAATTTTTTTATTTTTTTTTTACTTTAGTCTATTGATGTTTCTCTTTTAAACCACTGTTATATATTTTACTAGCTGCCCCAACAAACCTTGTCCTGCCCGAACATTGGCTTGCCTTGGAAAAATACTTTATTGATAAGTAGGTACCTAGGTACTTGTTTGTGATTAAATTCCAAAACTAAAAATTGTTTATATTCAAATATTTAATTTAAGTAGGTACCTGTTTATGGTTGAATTCCAAAACATAAAATAAATATTTTTTCAAATATGGCATTCTTTTTGCAAACGTCAAACACTGGTCTTCTCACCAACAGAGGGGTGTACTTATGTACGAATACGATTTTCAAGAATGTATTGAATTTAATATTATTTTAGTATAACCAAATTTTTTTTATGCTCCTTACTTCTTTTTTACATATTTGATTGAAGATTTTAATATCTACGAACACGCACAGCGCAAAGATCTATATTTCTCTGAAAACCGCACGTAAATCGGTTAAGCCGTTTAGGAGGAGTTCAGTGACATCACAGGTACAATAACTTCTGTTAGTTATATAAATGCTGTTTTTCAAATACTTTTTTTGTTGACAACATTATATTACCTGCATCTACTCATTTTATATTATTTACACTAATGTCTGGACTATATAATTATAATTCTATGGTCTAAACAACATTGTTTTGAGTATGTCCAAATGTTTGTAGAAAGGCGGAAATTCACTCCCTAGGATTAAGATCTATCTATATATATTGCAACAGAGAGGAAAAACATTTTTGAGAAAAGAATATGCAAGTATAGGCATTTCCCTCTCTGTTACAATAAATTTAGATCTTAGTATAACAGTTTTTTTAGATGAAGTGATTTTATGATTATTTTTTTGTGAAATATTGTAATAAATAATAATAAAATGTTTGTTCGTTGAGTTTATAGTTGTAACGAAGGATTTTACCCATGATATCCAAATCTGAAACCTGCAGCTCTCTGAGGTGGAACGAGTGCTCTCCTCGCATCACCATTTCCAAAGTCCGGGGACGGCGATTTTCGCGTCTCGAGGATCTCGGAGACCATCCTCCTTCAGCTGGTTGGGGGTCCACGTCCACACCGACTCCAGAATCTTCGGTCATCGATCCTGCAAAAAACGTAATAAGCCTTTAAAAGTACCTACTTATACAGCCCAATCTTTATATCACTGCGCAGTTTTCAAATATACACGGTGTTCATTAAACCCTGTCACATCCGAAACCACGATAATCAGTTTAAGCAAGAAGACATATTGGCACATTAAGATATTTTTTTAGAATTAATAAAATTTTGAAAAATAATTTAGCAAAAAAGCAAATGGTTGCTTACTTCTGCAGGGGTGAAACGAGGAGTGGGGAGGGGAAGTCTTATGCGCCCACAACCGCGCGGCCGTGCTCCCCCCCTTTTCCCTTGCAGAAGTAAGCAACCATTTGTTATTTTTTTAAATTTTCTTTGTTCTAAATATTTTTAAAATATGCTAATATATCTTGCTTCCCATACTGATCATCGTGGTTTCGGATGTGACAGGGTTTTAAGAACACCCTGTATGTACTTGTTGTTAAAGTACACTGACATTCAAATTTGTAGTTAAAATAAACATCTACTGGATTTAACAATCCTAATGTAATAAAAAAAATGTATTTGTAACTTATGTATACCTATTGTAAAATGCAAATAATATATATATATATTTACAAAATTAAAGAAGATATTTTTAAGATTTAAAAAAAAATACAGATCTAAATAGGTAAAATGGTAAATATTATACAGAGTGCGAAGTGATAATTTAAAACAGTTATAGACGAGTCATAAACCCTATACATGCGTAGACTTCTACATTTCCTTTTTTAAAAAGGCTCTCCATCTCTGTTAAAATATCTGGTTTGGACACAATATGAACCGGTTTGCGGTTCCCGGGTTGTATTGTGGCCTTACAGATCAAAAGTCCGAGATTCAAATCCTACTCTACCACAATTTAATTTCCATTTTCCTAGCAGAAGTTATTTACGACTTTTAGAAAATGGTCTGAAAAATTTCATATTTGGGTAAATAATAAGAAATAACAGAGACGAAGAACTTCTTTGAGAAGAGAAGGTATAGGTCTAGGCATTTAATTTAAGCTTACGGCTTGTCATTGGCTATTCCTGCCTAGCGAAAGTGAAGCAGAAATATTGTCTACAAAGTTTTGAATACATTTAAAATATTATAATCATTCGACTTTTTGAATGTTTCAACCAAAATAGGCTTTGAGATTTTTTACAATAGGCAGGTAAATATTATGTAGAAATTTTAAAATCATTATTTCATAATATGGATTTTTTAATATCTAAGGGTTTAGTACTAGAAGTGCCTATCTCAGATTTTGGTCTAAATCAGAAAGTACTCAAATAACCATTCTCTTAGATTTGCACAAGTCAACCGA